>NC_079223.1:30783281-30788281 GCF_029633865.1 Lampris incognitus
CGTTCTTTGACCTTGTGACTGGTTGCAAAGTCTCTGGTTTCTACATGAATGTGTGTGTGTGTGTGCGCGCGCGTGCGTGCATGCGTGTGCGTGCGTGTGTGTGTGTGTGTCTTGGTCCGCACGTGATCTGCAATATGAATGCTATTCATATGCTAAGCACACAAGCTCACATTCTGAAAGGTAGTAAACAAAATACACACACCCCAACACAAGTACACACACTCACACAAACACAACAATGCAATGAAGAATATAGATCAGCAGGCAAGGAAAAACTCTGTTGTTTCAACAAACATGGCTGTCTACACATGCACACACACGCACACACGCACGCACACACACACACAGTTTACACCGAGGTCACAGCCATATTTTCCTTTGCAGAGTTCACCTTTGCAGATGTGTTTCATCAGCAAAATTAACTTACCACAATTAACATAACCATGTTAATTATGGTAATCAACGGTTCACTCTCTGCTAAGAGACACACTTGTGGGCAGGTGTCCTTACATATACTGCCAAGCCTAGCCGTCAGAAATGATAGAGTTGGAAGGAGGGAAAGAAAAGTGAGCGAGAGAGACAGACGGAGACAAGGTGAGACAGAGCGGAGAGGACAGAAGAGAGAGACACGCAGCGAGACACAGAGAAACAGGAAGTAGAGAGTGCAATGATGCCTGAGAAAGAATGTCAAGAGCATGCAAAGAAAAGAGAAGAAGAAACAAAGAGAGAGAGAGCGATGGAGCTATGAATGAAACGCCGGTGGTAGTAACGGAGGGGGCACATATGCGTTACACACACATTCAATTATGAGTCTGAATAATGAGACGCTAACGACTCATTAAATCTCTCCTTGACCTCCAAACAGTGACGGGTTTCTCCCTTTTTCTCTCTTTCTGCCCTTTCCCAATAAAAAAAAAACTGCATAGTAGTTTAAAAAAGCGAGCGTACCCCGTTACTGACTTACACCCCCCCCTTGACCCTCCCCCCTCCCCCATCATGCCCGTGTCTTCTGGGGATACACCGTCTGAAAGGCGGGCTCGCCCCAACAAGCATCTGCGCAAGCAGTCTCTCTCTTTGCTGCCGCATGTGACCGCTGTCATGAGACCCGAAGACCACCTGACTTTTTAACGACTGTCACAGGGAACAAATTACACAGAATTATACAAATATAGGAACAAACACATTTGCCGGAAACAAATACGCACACACACACGTCCTTACGCACACACATGCATAGACAGACACACGTTGACCCATGCACTCAAAAGGCCTGCACATACACATAGAAAGCAGATGCATGATTATACATGCTGCACATGCGCCTTTTTGAGTATGTAGAGGGAGTTGCAGATGCCTAAGCACACAAGGGGACACACACACACACACACACACACACACACACACACGCCAATTGACACGCAAAAGTGAAAAGGATCAATATCCCTTTCTATTCGGAATGATCAATTCTCGTTTCTACCCAGTCAATATCTCAGTCGATGCTGGCTTCTGATCACCAATAGTCAATGAACTCGTCCATTAATTCTGGATAGACATTGATCAGGTGCTATCACAGGAAGAGCACACCCTAACTAACGCTAGTCGTTAAGAGTTCAACTCAGACCAGCCCTGCCACGTCAGTCTGTGTTAGAGGCCAGCACTTCACTGATGCAGGGCCAAATGCGGAGTGGGTCTCAAACGATTCGCGAAACGGTTTGAGGTCCTGCTCTACAATGTACGTACATTAGCGAGAAAGCAAGGCATGTCAAAACCTGGCAGGGAGCCAATCATGTCATCCTATACCACAGAGAGAGAGAGAGAGAGAGAGAGAGAGAGAGAGAGAGAGAGAGAGAGAGAGAGAGAGAGAGAGGCACTCACTGGGTCCACACACACCCCAACTGAGGGGTTTCAAGAGTTCAGATAACTTTTGGTTTTTGGCAGTTGGTTTTTTCAGTATGTGAAAATAATCGGTTATCGCAGATTTTTCCGGTGACCTTCCTTCTTCATCATTTCCTCAGCCCCCCCCTCCTCCCCTCCTCGCCTCCTGTTAAATGAGGCTAAATCAGCCGGTGTCGTTTCCCCTCCACAGGGCATCTAACAGGATCCAAGGTCAAGCACACAAATTACCGACTGTAATCTGGTCAGGGACGGAGATTGGATTTATAATCCCACCGCCGCATGAAATGGTACATAACCCTACTGTTAATGACCCGTGTCGTGTCTCTCTCTATCCGTCCACCCGTCTATCCGTCTATCTGTTTCCGTCTGTTTTAAGTAACTATCAATCACACGGTCCGTCTTTGCATAGCTCTGTGTTGGTGCTGAACAGACAGGAAGACAAGCATGCACAGATAAATAAATAAATAAATAGATAGATAGATAGATGAATAAATAAAACCGCTAAGGTGGAAGCAGGGAAGGGGATGAATAAGTAGGAAAGAATGCAAAGAAGAACTTTGGCCGTTGTTGTGTGTGAAAAAATGGACATAGTCTTTGTGTTAAACAGGAACCGGCGTGATGTCATGGAGGCGAGAAAATGCAAAAACCTCACAGTGGTCTGAGGAAGATATCAACCCTCCTTCCCCTCTGGTCTCCCGACTTGTTTTTGATTTTAACATCCTGGACTTTCACTTTGTCTCTCTCTCTCCCTCTCTTTTCCCCTCAATGCGGGTGGTAATTTGAATCTGAAGGTAACAGAAACCAGTCACAGCGGACGCACTAATCCAGACAGAATACAACTGTGACGTAAGCACAAACACACAACTTGTGTGTGTGTGTGTGTGTGGAGGGGGGGGGGGCGTGGCGATTGAATCCCATGCCCCTGGGGAGCCTGACTAGTTCTCCATCTCGCTGAGTAGTCCTCGTAGAGGGCAATAGCTGGATAGAGGGATAGAGAGAGAGAGAGATGGGGAGAGAGCGGGAGCAGGATGGAGAAAGACAGAGGGAAAGAGAGACTGAAAGGGAGCGAGAGTAAGGGGTGGAGAATGAGAGAAAGCGTGGTGAAGGGAGAGCGGAAAAGGGAGGGAAGAAAAGGTAAAGAGAGAGAGCGCAAAAGAGAGGGAAAGAGAGAGAGCAAAAGAGAGGGAGAGAGAGAGAGAGCAAAAGAGAGGGAGCGAGAGAGAGAGAGAGAGAGCAAGAGAGGGAGAGAGCAGAACACAGAGGCTTTTGTTACAGCATAGCGCAACAGCGCCCTCTATCGTTACCTTGAGAAATGTCTCATGCCCCCCTGCCCCAGCCCTTTGGCACTCGTCCGCCTGTCTGTTAGTCTCTCTCTCTCTCTCTACCTGTCTTTTCTCTCTTCTTATTGTATTCCTCTCTCTGTGCCTCCCTCCCTCCCTCCCTCCCTCCTTATACTGCGAGCACTCTTGTCCTCTCTGGCCGGCGCCGCTCTCGTTCTCTCACTCCGTCACTTCCAGCAGAAAGGAGTTTTCAATGCCAAGACTTATGACAACGAGCAGCTGGCAAGTAATTAAATATAAATTTAATGATCAGAGTGTAATGAATTAATCTCTCTGCCCCCCTTGTGAGCTATGTCAGCAACGTTTGCAGTTCCCTTTCAAGTCACTCCAAATAAGGAGGTTGTTTTCCTTTAGGATTCAAACAAGGATTTTCCCAACATCAAATACGTGGAAGAAATAGACCTGGGGTCTGATTTGTCGGAAGAGGATTTAACAAGATCATCTCGGGTCCTTCACCTCATTCTCCGTTGTCCGTCTGTTCTGTGACAGGGGCGTGTTCGTGACCCACATAGTGACACACAGCGACGGGCCCAAACTGATCCAACATAGAACAGAGTTTGTGTATGTGAGTCCAGTTGGTCACAGACTGGCACAACAAGCACATACACACAAGGCAGATACCTGAGCCTGGTGTGTGCTTGGTGCAAGCTTCACTTGCATGCAAGCATGCATGCATAGTATAGGCCTTTTTCTTTTTGTTTTGCATGAGCGTTAACTGTGAGCATTTGAAGAACTAAAGCTCCTACATTTGGGTAAACATATTCTGGAACAATTTAGGAATCTGGCAGTTTTAAAACCACTCTACAGCCGGGCGGTATAGTAAGCTGAATTCTGTGAAAGGATATATATATATATATATGTATATATATATCCGTAGCCTGTGTCTGAAATCCCTGAGGTGACTTTACTGATACTCCGGTGTCGCTCCCGTTCCATTTTGTACAGAATTTTGCAGCGGAGCATCTGTGGAAAGCCTGGCATCTCACCCATCCCCGTTTCCTCCGTCAATCAAACCGGCTCTCAGCATCTGTGCATGCGCCTGGCGACATATGAGTCAGCTGACTCTAATCCAGTGTGTTGGTCAATAGGACGTCTGCAGAGCATTTCTCGACTCTGCGGATAGCTCGTCCAGGCCAACTAGTCTCCGGCTGCTTGCAGCTCAGACAGCAGGACCTCTCATAAAGTCAAGTCAAACAAAACACTCCGCTGATGGGAGTCACATTGCTCTCCTCTCCTCCTCCTCCTCCTCCTCCTCCTCCTCCTCCCCTCCTCCTCCTTGTCTACTGACAAGAATCGTTTTCCATTCCCCACCACTCTTCCTCCTCCCCCACGATCCCCTTGTTTCCCCTCTCCTGTCTCCCCCTTCTCTACAGCCACCAGGTTTTTCCTTCTCGTTTCCTGTCCGCTCATCTCCCTCCCTCTCTCCTCCTCCCCCACAAATGCAACACGAGCGCCAGTAAACACGACACGTCCTGCGTTGCCCTCAGAATAGGCCAACATGCGATTGCAATTAATTTAGAGGCACTAATTGATGAACCACACAATTATCCACACCCATAAATCTCGTGGTGCCAGTATGCCAGTCACCCAACATGTCGTGTTGTTGATTCAAGCACGGCGCGTGGCAGCAGGAGCAGCCATGTTAGACATGACGGAAACGCTGAGAGCCACAAAACAACAGAGAGAGTCTGCTTTGTTGACGGCTCCTCATACAACACAAGGCGGACTTCGCAGGAGTCAGCATAAACCTGCAAGACTTAAAAA
>NC_079223.1:31483281-31548499 GCF_029633865.1 Lampris incognitus
ATATACTCTTGACTTGTTTAATCAAAAACAAGTTGAGTTTCTCACGCCAAAATCCAACCGTTTTTGTATTCTCCACTAAGCTTGAAAAAGTCATCCGTACATTCATCTCATCTCAGTTAGAACATGAAATGCTCCACCACCTGCATTTGATCCAAATGCAGCAGCAAGACCTTTAACTAATACAAATAGATGGGTCCAAATCTCACTTATTTCAACTTCCATTCATTGGCTGTCTTCTAGTCATTATGTTGAGTTTAAGATTTTTAGTTTTTACAAATAAAACATGGCCTTTACATGGTCTAGTCAATCAATCAATCAAGTTGCATTTTATATAGCACTTTTCTAGCTGCAACATCCACTCAAAACACTTAATTATCTCTCTCTCTCTCTCTCTCTCTCTCTCTCTCTCTCTCTCTCACACACACACACACACACACACCCGATGGCATGTCAACTATGCAAGGTATCAACTGCTCATTATGAGCAGTGAGGAATTCAGGGTCTTGCTCAGGGACACTGTCATTTTTACCAGGAGCAGCTGAGGATCAAACTAATCCTCCATTGTCTCACTGCTTCTGACTGAGCACCAGTGTTAGCTAACTTTAGATAATATATGGCATTTATATTGGTAATGAAATGCCATGCCATAGGCACCGCTAGCTAGCCATTTAGTCAAAAGTGGAAATGCCCATGTAAACTCTTCAACCTTTAAATTGTTAGCCAGTACTCTTTTTTTATCAGACCTTTGCTATCAGGGCTCCTTAGATATCGGATGCTGCCTCTGAGGCTGCTTCAGGCTGACCTACAAATGTCCCCTTTTCAGTCTTTCAGAGAAATGCATTTCTACATAAAGGCATTCATATAACTTTGGTGTGATTTTACTTTCAGTCTTCTTTCACTTTGTTTTCTTGCTGTAGTATCGGTGTTGCTTCTGTATAGCACTTTGAATTAGCCTATGTCTTTGCTTTGAGATCTTCATTTTAAGATGGTAAGTAACGATGGTGATGGAGATGGGGGGTAAAAAAAAGGAACCAAGGAAGGGAGATAATTAAGCCTATTCTTTTAAGTTCACAGGAAGCGTTTAGTGCAGTTATTATAAGTGGTGGTGGCTAAATTCCCAACCCACTTTTCACTAATAGCGACAGATAGAGACAGTAAATGAACTGTGGCTGCATTACAAGCACCCTGGGAACTGGACAATTAGACCCCTGCGAGTGAAGGGACGTGTGTGTGCACACACACACGCACACGTACACACACACACACACACACACACACACACACACACACACACACACACAGTGGAAAAAGGAACACAGTAAGGGGAGAGTCCAACAATTCATAATGCCTAAACATTGAACCAACCATTGAAACAGGATTCTTTTGAATTATACTACACCCTTTTATGAGTGGTGAATTATTATTTTCTTGATATTTTGATTGTTTTCCTCTCTTGTAATTGTACGATTATTTAATATCTCAGGTTAATGAATATTTATCTGGTGCGAATAATCTCATATACAGTAAAGCAAAAGAAAAAAAAAGGTTCACCAATTCAGTTAGTTACAACATTCAAACAATGTGAAAAAAAGCATTCCAATTAAATTTCAATAATCAAATAATATGAAATATTGATGTATAATCAAGGTCATAATCCTAAGGTTACATATGTATTTTGTTTTCTTTAACTCTAGAATGACCGAATAACAACTGAATAATTGTTGGGAAGTTGGGAAAGCAAAGCTCTCTGTCAGTCATCTACATAACAGATAACTATTGTAACCCAGTCTCGCAGAACGAAAAAAACGAAAAAAACACTCGAACACAACATATTTGCAGTTCCCAACATATGCTGACTGCTGACGTTCTCTCACATGCACATGCAAGTCTGTCAACCAGAAGTGACGACACCACACAGCAAGACTACACGTGTAGTATGTCTGGCCTCGTGAGGCTACATGTCAAAATATCAAATTGCATTCTGTCACACAGACTCGATCCATAAGAATGTTTGTCAGGACATCCCCTCTGATAATCCACATTAGTACTTTATATTGGAGATGGCTCACACAGTTATCCATCATTTTTTTCCAAGTTGCAAAATACCATATTTGATACCCATTCCTATTGGAATTTTTTTAGTTCAATGTATTAGCATTGTGTAATTGGTCTGCTTTATGCTATTTTCCCATTGGTACCGGCCGGTAAAAAAAAACAAGAAAAAGAAAAAGAAGAAGAAAAAGAACAACAACAACAAGAACAAGCACAAGATCAAGAACAAGAAACATCAACTTGCTGCTAAATGTGGAAGAGAAAGCTATAGGTGCTAAAATACAAAGCTAAATATTTTCCATCCATCCATTATCTGAACTGCTTATCTTGCTCTCAGGGTGCTGGAGCCAATTTCCAGCATTCATTGCACGGCTGGCGGGGAGACACCATGGACAGGCCGCCAGGCCATCATAGGGCCGACACACACACACACACACACACACACACACACACACACACACACACACACACACACACACACACACACACACACACACACACACACACACACCTAGGGACAATTTAGTATGGCCAATTCACCTGACTTACATGTCTTTGGACTGTGGGAGGAAACCGGAGCCCCCGGAGGAAACCCAAGCAGACATGGGGAGAACATGCAAACTCCACACAGAGGATGACCCGGGATGACCAACCAAGGTTGGACTACCCTGGGGCTCGAACCCAAGACCTTCTTGCTGTGAGGCGACTGCGCTAACCACTGCACCACCGTGCTGCCAAACTAAATGTTTTTTAACATTCATTAGGTTTGACATGGATTGATTTGGTGCTCAACATTATCATGTCAGGTAACTGTTGATAACTCTTCTTCCTCTAAAATACACATGCTAGCACTTGATTATTTTGCCAATGTTACAACAACATCTACAACCCACGGAAATTGTGATCTGCGGGTGAACATACACTAATCAGTCAAACATTAAAACCACCTACCTAATATATAGGTCCCCCTTGTGCTGCCAAAACAGTTCTGACCCATTCAGGCATGAATTCCCCAAGACCTCTGAAGGTGTTATGTGGTATCAGACACCAAAACATTAATAATAATAATAATAATAATAAATTAAACTTATATAGTGCTTTTCTAATACTCAAAGTCGCTTTACAATAAACGGGGTGAAACAAGACGACAGATAAACATAATACAGACATACAGGGGTGGTTGGGAAGGGGGGGCTACTACTCTCCGACTTGGACAGATACAAAAGGGAAAGAAAAACAAACATCATAAACCACATAAATCACAGGTGAAGTCTGAAGAGGTGAGTCCCGACCAATGACCTGAATGTGGGCAGACCGCAGCAGTGTCCGATGCGCTTGGGGAGGGAGTTGAGGGAGGGAGCAGGACGAGCGCTCGGTCCCCAGCCTGCCCCAGCCCAGGGGTGGATGAGAGGACGGGGGCACGAGAAGGCAATGGAGAAAAGGTGGGTCTTAAGATGGGATTGGAAGAGTGGGAGGGATTCTGAGTCTCTAATGATTTGGGGGAGTGAGTTCCAGAATATACATTGGCAGTAGATCCTTCACCTGTAAGTTACGAGGCAGGGCCTCCATGGATCTGACTTTTTTTTCCAACATATCCTACAGATGCTCGATTGGATTGAGATCTGGGGAATTTGGAGGCCAGGGCAACACCTTGAACGTTCTGTCATGTTCCTCAAACCATTCCTGAACTATTTTTGCAGTGTGGCAGGGCACATTATCCTACTGAAAGAGGCCACTGCCATAAGGGAATACTATTGCCATGAGGGGGTGTAGTACCTGGTCTGCAACAATGTTTTGGTAGGTGGTACGCATCAAAGTAACATCCACATGAATGCCAGCATAATATTGCCCAGAGCATCATACTGCCTCTGTCAGCTTGCCTTCTTCCCATAGTGCATCCTGGTGCCATCTCCCCAGGTAAACGATGCACACACATCTGGGCATCCACATGATATAAAAGAAAACATGATTTATCAGACCAGGCCACCTTCTTCCGTTGCTCCACAGTCCTGTTCTGATCCTCACGTGTCCATTGTAGGTGCTTTCGGTGGTGGACATGGGTCAGCATGGGTACTCTGACCGGTCTGTGGCTATGCAGCCCCATATGCAGCAAGCTCTGATGCACTGTGTGTTCAGACACCTGTCTATAACAGCCAGCATCAATTTTTTCAGCAATATGAGCTACAGAAGCTCTTCTGTGGGATTGGACCAGATGGTCTAGCCTTTGCTCCCCACCCGCATCAATGAGCCTTAGGTGGCCATCACCCTGTCGCCAGTTCACTGGTTGTCCTTCCTTGGACCACTTTTGGTAGGTACTGACCACTGCATGTCAGGAACAGCCCACAAGACCTGCTGTTTTGGAGATGCTCTGACCCACTTGTCTAGCCATCACAATGTGGCCCTTGTCAAAGTCGCTCAGATCCATACACGTGCCCATTTTTCCTGCTTCCAACACATCAACTTCAAGAAAGGACTGTTCATTTGCTGTCTCATATACCCCCCCCCCCAACAGATGCCTTTGTAACAAGATAATCAATGTTATTCACTTACCTGTCAGTGGTTTTAATGCTCTGACTGATCGGTGTATTTAGCGTGTTCAGGATCATCTTGGTTTCACATGGAACGCTGGGATTTGCGGCATGAAAAAAAATACTGTGACCACAAGATGATGCCAAACCCACCAAAATCAAAGAAATTAAGGATAACCGCTTTGGGCTCTATTTTCGTGACACTGGGTGCAAGTGCAGACGAAAGCGTAGGCGTACATGGGTGTGTCCAATAAACAATTTTGGCAAGTTGGTGACCAGAGACACAGCACGGCACAGTTGAAAAAAAGGTTAGATTAGGATGAATGCATTATAAGCACATGGAGCTGGGTTGACCTTCAACTTGGCCAGTCAAATCAGCTCCTCTCTTACCCTTTAAATGCACTTAGGTTCAGTTTACCATCACTACCCTGATGGCTGAAGAGGGAAGTATATTAGAGAAGCTACACATTCCTCCTCAGTTAAATTGGATGTACGGAATCCGGCGGCAGCAAATTCTTTCCCTGTGCTCCCGATGTCTTCCAATTATATACTTCATCCCAATAGATTGTGAATTTAACTTCAGTGTTGTCACGTCGTGCATGAGTCTACAGAGTTTGACATTGGATACAATAGTTTAGTCTAAATTCTGACATGTGAGTAGATTTTCATGTCCCAGTTTCGTGACCCAGTGAAAATATTACTCCCTTAAAGTTCTGTATATAGCAAAATTGACATCCATCCCATGGGATTTCCAACCAGATGTCAGGCTCAAGTATTGACAGTTAGGTTAAATTTGCATAAAATTCTCAGTGTGTCATGATGAGCGCAAACCTTTTTTTTCCACATCAACAGATACATAGACGTTTGTCTAACTGTCTTATTAAGAATGTTGCATTCATTAAATTATCGGTTTCGTGATTTCATTCAGTGGGGTGCTATGCATAGGCTAATATCCCTTAAAACACATGTGGGTAGATGTTTCCATGCATTGTCACATAGACTACTGCATGAAAAAAAGTTAATGCATCTGTGCTTAGACGTGATCTGAGCCGGTAGAGGCGTGAGCGCAATAGCAACCCAAATGGACACCAAAATTGTAATATGCCAGCAGATCTGTATCAATACACCCCCAGCTGTGCCACCATACCCATCTCTATGTAGACAAGTTCCTTTAGAGCCATGAAATTACCAGATGGACGCAGGTGGGAAACATATACTTTGTGCTGGAGGAAATTGCCAATCAGCCTGCTCTTGCATTTCTGCTGGGTCTGCACCAGCACCAAAATAGAGCCATTTAAAGATAGCTAAACATAGGGTAAGAAATTGTTATCCTTTGTTATTGGGTTAGAGATAGTTAAATTTGTGTATGGGTTTGGTGTAGTTCAGGTCAACGTAAGGCTCTGGGAGGGAAGTTGTTGTGCACAATAATCTGTGTTGAGTGTAAATTTGGACAGAGCTCAGCGAATGTGCTCACCCATAGTCTCTTTCATCTATATGTTAGCAATCAAGACATTTTTGGAAGTTAGTAAGTTTTTTTTTTGTTTTTTTTGTAAATGCCTGTGAGACTGGGCTGACCATTCTGTGAGTTATTGACTTTATTAAGAAAAGCACACAAAGGGAAATGCTCCATCATGGTCTATATGAGGTATTCCTGGCAAGTCAGAGAAGACTGCACTAATCTCTAAAAGCTAATATGTCACTATGTCATCATATAAATATCCACACTATGTATGAGCAGCTAATGTTTTGGATGAACAGCACATCAAATGGAACACCAAGATAGATCACCATGACCAAGGAAAATCAGCATGGTGGTGGTTAGCACTGCCGCCTTACAGCAAGAGGATCCTGACTTTGATCCGTGTCGAGTTTGCATCCTCTCCTCTTTATCTGCTTCTCCCTGAGCATGTTTGTTGAATAGATGACATTAATTTCCCACCCTAGGTATGAATGATATGTGAGTGATTGTTGATTGCTTGTCTGGACCCTGTGATGGACTGTTGCCCTTTCCAAGGATGGCCCCCAGCACTCTCTCTGGTGTTTGCTGGAATAGGCTCCAACCCCTCTGTAATCCTGAATTCAATTGAGAGCAGAGAATTCATGAATATTTTGACATGGTTTGTGTAATATCTTTCTTGAATAAGGGGCCATTGGTGATATGTCACATTGATTCATACATGGGGAGAGAAATTGAACTTTTCTTTACTTAAAATTTTAATTTGTAGTACATTTCCAAAACTACACACCAGCTGATTAAAGCCAACAGAATCAGGTGTCTGCCTTAGATGTTCTTGCTCAATCTGCTTCTCCTCCACCATTTCTATCCCTCTGCCTCACTATCCCTCTCAACTCTACTTCCCTGTTCCTCTCTCTTGTCTCTCTCTTCATCTGTTTCTACCCCTTACCTATCTATTCCTTGTCATTACCCTCTCTCTCTCTCTGTGCATGCTGGGAGTTAGTGTGAGAGTGTGCTGAGAGCGACCTGCTGTTAGTAAGTTTGGTTTATTTATCCAATTTATAGTGGGTTATTTTTGTCTTTAGGGCTGATGGTTTCATATTGAGTTTGTTTATTGGTCATGGGCTACATTCGCTGTAGACTGTGTTTTTTGTTTTGTCAGTTTTTTTTTCAGTGCAAGAGCCATGGCATCCTCGGAGACGCTTTCTCTCTATATCCGACATGGAGCGCGGGTTCAGCCCGATCCATCTGTTCTAATAGAGGCGGTTCTCCTGGCTGTGAGAGACCGTGTGGGACAAGTCAACCTGTCTTGAGCCTCCAAGATGAACAAAGGTGTGGTTGTTTTCCTCAAAGAGGAGCATTTTGTGGCTGAGCTAATAGCGAGTGGTTTCTCTCTGAATGGCGTCTATCTGCAGGTTTCCCCACATGCTGTGCCTTCCACCCAGGTCACCATCTCTGGTGTTCCCCCGTTTATTTCCAATGAGGCATTGAAGCAGGATTCTGTACCAACCACAGCACAGAAACAACTCTTATTCAAGTTAACAATGACTTACTGCTTACCACTGACTCTGGTGCTTGCTCAATTTTAATTCTGCTTGACCTGAGTTCCGTTTTTGATACAGTCGACCATGACGTCCTTTTAAATCACCTGGAAAACTATGTTGGCATTAAGGATACTGCTTTGGCCTGGTTCCGACCTAACCTATCTGACATATCTTTTTCTGTTATAATGGGAGAATTCTCCTCATCCCTAGCCCCCTCACATATGGTGTCCCCCAGGGGTCAATTCTTGGACCATTATTATTTTCTATTTACATGCTCCCCCTGGGTCAGATTATCTGTCATCATAATATGAATTTTCACTGTTTTGCGGACCACACCCAGCTTTACGTCCCACTTAATGGTAATGACACCCACAATCTTTCTCATGTTATGGCTTGTCTCTCCGATATTAAGTGCTGGACATCACAAAACTTCCTCCAGGTCAATAAGTCAAGGTTCTTTTATTCGCCCCCCCTAACCTAACTGGTGAGCTGGAAAAGAGTCTAGGGAACCTGTCCTCCAATGTTACGCACTCTGCCCACAGTTTGGTTGTCTTTTTTGACTCCAAGCTCCACTTTGATACACAAATCACTAAGGTAGTACAGTACAGTCTTTCTTTCTCCAAATTATGAACATTGCAAAAGTTAAAAATTTTCTATCTCAAACGGACCTTGAAAAAGTCATCCATGCATTCCTCTCATCACGTCTGGATTATCGTAACTCCCTGTATTCAGGGCTCAGTCAAAAGTCCATATCCTGCCTCCAGCTCGTCCAAAACGCAGCTGTCACTGTTAACAAATTCCAAGAGAAATTAACACATCACTCCCATTCTTGCAATGCTTCAATGGCTACGTGTTAGGTATAGGCTTGATTTTAAACTTTTACTAATTACTTTTAAGTCCTACATGGCCTTACCCCTACATATATCACCGATTTACTCACACCCCATGGGCCTAGTTGCTGCCTGTGCTCCTCAGGCAGGTCCTTTTTAACTGTTCCCTCAGCCAGCCCCGTTACTAACAGTAACTGGGCATTTTCTGTAAGAGTCCCACAGAGACATTCTATGGAATGTGTGCCAGACTGTCTAAATAGAAATGGCTGCTAAATTAGCTTTCCTATAGGGGAAGGGTCCTGATCATCAATAACTTGGTTGCCTCAACCGTTTGGCACAAACTGAGTCTTACCTCCACCAAGGGGTCCGATTGAAGGAATTCAGAAGGCAGTTGTGGATCTCTTCTGGTCAGGGCAGCACTGGCTGAGATCGATGATACTGTACCTGCCGGTACAGGAGGGAGGACAGGGGCTGGTAGACATCGAATCACAGATCACAGCCTTTGGGCTGCAGACAGTTCAGAGACTGCTTTACATCTTTGGCCTGCCATGGACAGATACTGTTTGTTTGCTGCTAAAGAGGGCTGGACGCCTAGGCTACGACAAACAATTGTTCCTGCTTCAGCCCCAGTCCATGGATTTAACTGGTCTGACACCTTTTCACCAGTCTGTCTTATGGGCGTGGCAGGTTTTACCATTCCGTCGGGAAGCTGTGATGACACCAGGGATGTGGCTCTTTGAGGAGCCCTTGTTCGGAAACAGTTTCATCACTCCTCAGGTTTTGTCTTCTGTTAGCCTGAGATCCAGACTGAGAGAGGCTGGCTGTGTTAAGCTGGGTCATCTCATGAAGACATCCATCACCCATCTAGCTGAACTGCTCAATCAGGTCCAATAGATTGCTGCTCAGGCTGGTAGAGGTTTGTGCTTCCCTGCAAGAAGGCCTCAGAGCATTTGCTGAAGATCATACTCTATCTGACCAATGGGATGATGAATGTGAGTATATCTTTCCTTTCCCTGACTGTATCTCCTGCTGTGGGACAGTGGCAAGATAAGGAGGACAACCTGCTGTCTCTAAAGAACCTAGTGTTGGGAAACTTTGAGACTAGGGGAAAAAGCAGCCTAACATATCAGTGTGAAGGTTTCAGACTTACGCTCCCTAGCAGGGGTGAAGGTGTCGAGGTGGCAGTCCCTGCACAAACCTTCCGTTAACAAATGGACAGGTGACCTCCAGCGGAGGATTGTACATGGGGCCATGAATACAAACAGGTATCTGGTGCACCTCAATCCTGGCACAAGGGGTGGCTGTCCTTTCTGCTTGCAAACAGAAACAATATACCATCTGTTTATGCAGTGTTCCAGACTGGTCAGACTATTTAGCCTACTACAGATATGGTTTCCGACTTAAGAGAAATATTTTCTTTTTGTATTTTTAATCTATGGTCCACACTACTCTGCAAAGAAAAAATGTGTACACACATTAATGACTTTCATTTCAGGACTGGCCAAATTAGCTATTTGGAAAACAAGAGAAAACCGTGGGTGACACAGTGGTGCAGTGGTTAGGGCTGTTGCCTCACAGTAAAAAGGTCCTTGGTTCGAGCCCCAGGGTGATCCAACCTTGGTGGGTCATCCTCTGTGCAAATTTTGCATGTTCTCCCCATGTCTGTGTGGGTTTCCTCCAGGGGCTCCTGTTTTCTCCCACAGTCCAAAGACATGTAAGTCAGATGAATTGGCTGTACTAAATTGTCCCTAGGAATGAATGACTGTGTGTGTGTGTGTGTGTGTGTGTGTGTGTGTGTGTGTGTGTGTGTGTGTGTGTGTGTGTGTGTGTGTGTGTGTGTGTGTGTGTGAGAGAGAGAGAGTGAGATGGCCTGGCGGCCTGTCCAGGGTGTCTCCTGGACTGCTGCCCAATGACTGCTGGAATAGGCTCCAGCATCCCCGCGAACCTGACAGCAGGATAAGCGGATCAGATAATGGATGGATGGATGGAAAAACCGTGTGAGGGGAGACGGGTCAGCAGATGTGATTCTGATGCTGACTGGGCTGCTGGCAGCTCGGCTCAGTCGAGTTTGGTTTTTACAGACTGACAAAAAAAAGAAAAGTTTTTGTGAACACTTGAGGCATGCAGGATGTACTGCGTTCAGTCGGAGAGAATTATTTGGTTCTGAATATCTGACTTTTGGTTTTGTTTTGAATGAATTTTTGTTGTAATTTTTGATACTGAAAGACTGTAAATGGAACCAGACTCTCTCTTTTTGAATCGATCTTTGTTCTATGATGGAAGTTGAACTCTTTTTGTGCATGATAATGTAAAGGTGTGACTATGTTTGATGATGTCATTGTTAATTGTTTGTCTGTTTTTTCATTAAATAACTTGTAAATTTAAAAAAACCTCTCTCTCTCTCCTCCTCTCTCTCAGCAGGCAGTCTCAGTGTGAAGAGGGTCCACTTTTTACTCTGTTGGTTCTTTGAAGTTATGCTATCTCTCCTCCTCCCCTATGAGTTTAATCCTCTACTTGTCTTTTCTCTTATCTGCACTTTTCCCCTTTTCTTCTCCTTTCTCTTCTTTTGTTTCATCTCCTCTCTTCTTCACATCATCCCTATTCTCCCCATTGTTTCCTCTCACCCATCGTCACACTTTCTCCTTCTCAAATGCCTCTCCTCTCCTGTCTGCCAAACTGCAACCAACACACGGTCCTTGGCAGGGGGTGGCCAGAGTCCAATGCCATGGAGAACTAAGACGATTGGGGACCACCCTCTGTTGCAGCCTTCATCCAACTTCACTGGCATTGTCTTCCACCAATTCCACCATTGAGGTCTTTGTTGGATCATGCTTTGTCTGGAACCTCCCCCTTGACCTATCCAACTTGGGTTATCCTACCAGGAGCCAAGCTCCAGACAGTATAACTATTGGGATCATTAGTACAGGCAAGCTTCTCCACCATGGCAAGGTGGCGATCCAGGAAAGGTGTTGTTTATATGCAGGTGCACTGATAATGTTTTCATCTGTGTCAAGGTGCTCTGTCAACAATTATGTTTTCATCTGTTATGGCATTCCGACTCCAGATTTTGTTAAGTAGGCTCGTCTATAACTATCTTCGTCTTGTTATTATGACTCCTCTACTATATATAGTGTGGTGGACTGTTTTCCTAGCAATCATTCACTTAGGCATCAACTGTGCAGTGCATTTTGCTGTTGCTCGTCATTTCAAGGCTGCATGCTTTCGCTTCTTTCATTTGCTACGAACATGACGTTATATTACATTTGATTAATATGGGCAGGCTAGGACCCACTTCGACCATCTTGCACTGGGGCCCGGCCATGATTCGTTACACTGCTGGTTGGTACCTATACTATTGTTTAGCCAATTATTCATACTAACAGTACAAGTTATATAGTGGTATAGTTAGCCCTTAGTAGTCTGACTAATTCTATATTTATAGCCTTCACTCACATACATATGCTCATTTATAGCCCGGAAAATGGAAACCGGGGCCCCCTCTTGGAGCCAGACCTGGGCAGGGAACTCATCGCCGAGTGTCTGGTGGCTGGGCCTTTGCCCATGGTGCCTGGTCGGGTCCAGCCTGAAAAAATAACATGGAGCCACAACCCCGTGGACCCAACACATGAGGGGATGAGCATTGGGGTAGGGCGCAATGCAGGCCGGGCGGCAGTCAAAGGACCGGCGCGTGCCGATTTCCGGCATCCCAGATTGGTCCTCGGGACGTGGAATGTCACCTCTCTGGCAGGAAAGGAGCCCGAGCTGGTGCGGGAGGTGGAGCGGTACCAACCAGATATAGTTGGGCTCACCTCCACACATAGCATGGGCTCTGGTACAAAATTCCTGGAGAAGGGCTGGACTCTTTACCTTTCTGGAGTTGGTCAAGGTGACAGACGCTGGGTGGGTGTGGGGATACTCACAAATCCCCAGTTGAGCACCGCCGTGTTGGAGTTCAACACGGAGAATGAGAGGGTCGCCTCTATACGACTGTGAGTTGCTCTGACTGTTGTGTGTGCTTATGCACCGAATAGCAGTTTGGAGTATCCAGACTTCTTGGAGTCTCTGGGTGGTGTTCTGGATAGGGTTCCACCTCGGGATTCTATAGTTCTGTTGGGGGACTTCAACGTTCATGTGAGCAATGATGGAGAAACCTGGAGGGGCGTGATTGGGAAGAACGGCCTCCCCGATCTGAGCCCAAGCGATAGGGCTGGGTGATGGACCAAAAATTATGTCTCGGTATTTTTACGCTGAATGGTGACACATGATATATATCTCGGTACTTTCTAAGAAGTGGGCCAAATGTTCAGTTGTAAGTCAAAGCCACATGTGAGATGTTACAAGCACTTTTATTAAAAGAGATCAAAATAAAATGCAAAGACAGGGTTTCCTTCCCTGTTTTAAAATATACAGATGCACAATATACCAACATGTAAATCAAAAATTATCTAAAGTAAATAGGCTATATTAAATGAAAATGGGCCTATCTCTGAGAATGTAAATCACATGACCGTTTTGGATTTTCAAAGTTTAATAACTTTGTGGGGAAAAAAAGATACAGAGCTGCTGCTCCCTGAATTCTAAAATTGCACATATTTGCATTTAAAATGAAGTTTAGATCAATTGCACACAAAAAAAGTTACATGATCTACCTAAAATGACCATGAGCGGTCAAAATGGCTGCTGGTAATTTACGCATGATCATGCGCATCATATTATTTATGACGTGTTTTGGTCACATCATTTCCTTCGCGAAGTTTATTGCTCTGTCCTACAAAAAAAAACAGTGTTGTCCAGTGAAGAGAAATAGTCTAACTTTGATTTTTGATTATTGCCAACATGTCTGGTTACAGACACCGTTTCAGACGCACCATGACCACCACCGAGACATTGCAGTATTTACAAGCGTTGGACAGTGGCCATTTGAAATTGTTTGAAAAATAATATTAAAAGTTGTTAAAATGTTAATTTTGGTGTGTTAGTTTCTTAACAGATACACTAACATGTGTAATGAATTAATATCTTAATATATTAATATCTTGACAAAATATACAGTTTAAAAACCGCCCATGGTCGTTCTAGTAATTTTTCAGTTCAGCTCTTTGTTTGGGACTGTTTCAATATTTATTTTCATTTTTTTTTTTTACATTTCATGTTTTATAGGCCTTGTTACGTTTGTCAGATTAGCAATATAAGTATGTTTTCTGTTTTGTTTTTCAGGTAATTTCACTTTTTCACTTTTGCTATTCAAGTTCGACCATGTCTCTCTGAAGCTTAAATTGTTTAAAAATAGTATTATAGTTGTTAAATTTTTAATTTTGGTGTCAGTCATTTCCTAACAGACATCCTAACATATGCAATGCATTACTAACTCTATTGGGAATTTAGCTTGACAGAATATAGAGTTTAAAATTTGGCCAACAATTTGACCGCCCATGGCCGTTTTAGGTAGGAGTGAAATCCAGGCCGTTCTATTGTTAAGAAACGGGTTATGTATTTTAACACAACATCAAACTCTATCGATATGAATGGTATTGTCTCAACCTACATATTGTTTGAAAATATATCGATATAATGTAAAAAGTCAATATACCGCCCAGCCCTACCAAGCGGTGCCTTTTTATTAGACTTCTGTGCGTGTCATGGATTGGCCATAACAAACACCATGTTCGAACGTAAGGTAGTTCATAAGTGTACTTGGTACAAGAACACCTTAGGCTGAAGATGGATGATAAGACTATGTGGTCGTATCATCATATTTGCGGCTGTATGATTTGGACACTCGGACGAAGAAAGGAGCAGGGCTGTCAACTGATCAACTCCTGGTGGTGAGTTGGATCAGATGGCGAGGAAGGCTGCCAGACAGACCTGGCAAACCCAAACGTGTAGTGAGGGTGAACTTGTAATGTCTGGCAAAAGCCACTGTCTGTGAGGTTCTCAATTCTCACCTCCGGAAAAAGTTATCATGTATCCCAGGGGAGGCAGAGAACATGGAGTCTGAGTGGGCTATGTTCAAAGCCTCTGTTGCAGATGCAGCAAGTAGGAGCTGTGGTCATAAGGTCATCGATGCCTGTCGAGGTGGCAACCTAAGAACCCGCTGGTGGACACCGGTGGTGAGGGAAGCTGTCAGGCTGAAGAAGGGGGCCTTTTGGGCTTGGTTGGCCTAGGAGTCTCCTGAAGCAGCGGACAGGTACTGGGAGGCCAGAAGGGCTGCGGCTTCGGCGGTCACAGAAGCAAAACATGGGTTTGGGAGGAGTTCGGTGAGGCTATGGAGGAGAACTTTCAGTTGGCCTCAAGGAAGTTCTGGCAAACCATCCAGCGACTCAGGAAGGGGAAGAAGGGTCTGACTCAGGCTGAGTTCAGTCGGGGAGAAAAACTGCTGACCTGGACTAGGGATGTTGTCAGGCAGTGGAAAGAACACTTTGGGGAGCTCCTGAACCCGGCTAACACGTCCTCAGTGGAGGAGGTAGAGTTTGAAGACTCGGAGGAAGCCCCACCCATATCGTTGGCAGAGGTCTCTGAGGTAGTTAAGCTCCTTGGCGGCAAAGCACTGGGTGTGGATGAGATTCACCCTGAGATGCTGAAGGCTCTGGACACTGTTGGACCATCTTGGCTGACACGCCTCTTCAGTGTTGTGTGGAGGTTGGGGACAGTACCTGTGGAGTGGCAGACTGGGGTGGTGGTTCCCATATTTAAAAAAAGGGGACCGGAGGGTCTGCTCCAATTATTGGGGCATCACATTGCTCAGCTTCCCTGGGAAAGACTACTAACAGGTCCTGGAAAGGAGGCGCTGACTTACTGCCAAACCTCAGATCCAGGAGGAACAATGCGGATTCCGTCCTCGCCGTGGAACAACGGGCCAACTCTTTACCCTTGTGGAAGTGCTGAGGGAGGCATGGGAGTTTGACCAGCCAGTCTACATGTGTTTTGTGGACTTGGAGAAGGGCATATGCCATGTACCCCGGGGCACTTTGTGGGGTATAGTGTGGGAGTATGGCGTACCAGTCCTTGTACAACCAAAGTGAGAGCTGTGTCCGCATTCTTGGCACAAAGTCAAACACGTTTTCAGTGGGTGTCGGACTCCACCAAGGTTGTCCCTTGTCTCCAATTCTGTTTGTGATATTCATGGACACGATCTCAAGGTGCAGCCAAGGTGAGGATTGTGTCTGTTTTGGGAACCTCATAATTGCATCTCTGCTTTTCACAGATGATGTGGTTTTGTTAGCTTCATCAGAACGCGACCTCCAGTGCACACTGGGGCGGTTTGCAGCTGAGTGTGAAATGGCCGCAATGAGAGTCAGCACCTCCAAGTCTGAGGCCATGGTTCTCTACCAGAAAATAGTGGATTGCTCTCTCCGGGTTGGGGATGTGTTGTTGCCTCAAGTGAAGGAGTTCAAGTATCTCAGGAACTTGTTTACGAGTGAGGGTAGGATGGAGTGGGAGATTGACAGGTGGTTCGGTGCAGCATCAGCAGTAATGTGGATGTTGTACCGGACATTTGTGGTGATCAGGGAGCTGAGCCGGAAGGCAAAGTTCTCAATTTACCAGTTAATCTTCATTCCAACCCTAACCTATGGTCATAAACATTGGGTAGTGACAGAAAGGGTGAGATCGCGGATACAAGTGGCTGAAACGAGTTTCCTTCATGGGGTGTCTGGGCTCAGCCTTAGAGAAAGGGTGAGGAGCTCGGACATCTGGAGGAAGCTCGGAGTAGAGACGCTGCTCCTTCGTGTCAAAAGGAGTCAGCTGAGTTGGTTCGGGCATCTGATTAGGATGCCCCCTGGGTGCCTTCATTTGGAGGTTTTCCGGGCACGTCCAACTGGGAGGCGACCCCAGGGTAGACCCAGAACTTGCTGGAGGGACTACATGTCCATCTGGCCTGAGAACGTCTTGGGATCCCCCTGGATTAGCTGGAGGGCATTGCTGGGGAGAGGGACGTCTGTGGTACCCTACCTAGCTTGCTGCCACTGCAACCCGACCCTAGAGAAGTGGCTGATGATGAGTTGAGATGAGATGACCCTTACTAATGCCAATCCAAACACTAATTGTGGAAACGGTAAGGACGGCTTTCATTCATATCTTTTCATTCGTAAACTAGTTTTATTTATTTCAATATGTTCCACTTCTTCAAATTTCTCTTCTGTATTTACAAATATTTTATTTATTATATAACAATATTAACAATATGATGATCATATTAATAATTTATTTGCAAATATATACATAGTGTTTTTTATCTTTCGGAAACTGTCAATGGTGTTGATAAAAGTGCTCAACAAATGAGGAACGGAATATTAAGATAGATGTAGACTTTAATACATTGTAAACTTTAATACATTGCAGTACGAACAATTGTACTGCAATGTATTAAAGTTTTTTTTTCCTACATCTGTCTTTTATAAATATATAGCGTTTTTTTTTTTAAACCGTCAATGGTGTTGTGAGTGCTCAACTAATGAGGAGTGGAATATCAACATGGATACGGGGGAAAAAAATGGTATCCGTACTGAAATCTTTTAATCTTTTTTCCTGTATCCTTGTTGATATATATACGTATATATATGTGCTTTAAAATCTTTTTCCTGTATCCGTGTATGAATATATATATATATATGTGTGTGTGTGTGTGTATGTATGTATATATATATATATATATATATATATATACATATATAGTATACACACACACACACATTTTTTTTTTTATCCTTGCTTGTGTTGTATTAACTCTGAGATGTACATCACTTTGGATAAAAGCATCTGCGAAATCAAATTGTAACATTGTAACATCGAATTGTCACAAATATTACTTTATTAATCTTGTATTATAGCACGAGTCTTGTATATGCTCACTTACTTGACAGATAAACAACAAAAAGCACATTTTTGACTTTGACACAATAAGGGCACACTGCGGGAGATAAAAAGCACCACTGTTAGTGAGTTACTTGTTAGTAAGTAATATGCTGGTAATTCCTGTAGTGGGTTTCTTTAATTTGTTTCTTTTATTCTTTTTCTTTTTGCTTTTTTTTAAATGTTTTTGTTGGAAAGGTCACGTTTGGAGCACTTTGTCTAAAGACCCCACTCACCACAATCTTGTAATCTGATTGTTTGAGATGAACCGACACATTCAGTTTAATTTGAGCGACGCTCACTTTTGCCTGTTCTAATCACTGGTGTACTGTTAAGTACACTTGCAGGAAATGTTAGTGCTGCAAGGGAAGTGATGTGTTTTTTGTAACATCCTCTGACCCTCAGCAGACACAAGAGGCCTGATAGGCACCAATACTAATTTACAACGATGGATGAGAGAAGTCAATTTAGTGCTTTGGCTGCAGAAATGGTAAAAAGAAAAAAACAACATCATCTGCCAAAATCCGATTTGCCTACGTTCATTGCATATGTACGGTGAACACAAGCGCACATACCCTCTGATATAAGCGCTCATAGCCAGAACACTCACAACTGACGTTTTATTGAACATTTTCAGAGGAGGGGCTTCACTAAAACCAAGCACTAGGTAGACCCTTTAACCTTCCGTTCAATCTTTTGGACTCGGAGGAAACTGGAGCCCCTTGAGGAAAAGCACAGGAACACAAAGAACATGCTCAAACCTATTATACTTACAATAAAGATTTGTGTGTGTGTGTGTGTGTGTGTGTGTGTGTGTGTGTGTGTGTGTGTGTGTGTGTGTGTGTGTGTGTGTGTGTGTTGTCAGCTGTTAAAAACTATATGAAGTATAGTGCTCCTTCATAAATTGTCAAAAAAAAATGCTGAGCCACGAGGTCTCAAACATGCAACAGTGCATCTTTTCCATTATAAATTCGAGGAAAACAATGTGTCAGTGTCGAGGAAGGGATCTGTAGAGCAGGCAGTCTTTAGGTGTTTGGTTAAATATAGGATTCAGAAACTGCTGGGTGACTGTTGTCAACGTATTTACCTGCAATGTGTTTTCTGCATCTCTTGCATGCCATATATCTTGTTGCTGTGAACCGACAACTCTAATTTTAATTCATTAGACTCAGCTCATTTGGCTCACAGCAGACTTCAGCATTAGTTCAACAGAGCCGTGTGTTACAGAGACTGAGAATAACAGATGTAGACGCTGCCTCAGCAGACAGCGAGCTACTGCTCTGTTTATTAGAACACAAACTCATGGAAGTTCATCTTGGATATATTTAGAGGCTGTGTATTAAATAGAAGACAAGATGGCAATGATAATCTTTACATATTTTAGATGGAAATAAAACAAAGCCATATAACACATGGTAACGCAGTAATTGGAATTTGTAATTTTTCACATATTTTCCAGGTGACAGACAGACAGACACACACACACACACACACACACACACACACTTCAGCAGAGAAAGCGTGTAAAACTAGATGCCACTAAAACAATGGTGGGCACTGTAAGTTTAGATGCCATCTTTAGATTGCAGAGTCCACATTACTGGCCTTCAGGATTTTGGTCTAGCTTTCTGCCTGTAAATGTGTGGACACAATGGAATGGTAACTGACAGTAAAATTCACTGAAATCTCAAAGCAGGTACAGGCAACCTGTTATAAACTATGGTTTGATCTAGATAAAGCTAACAGATTTTTTTTTAAAGATAAGCTGTACTCACAAAGCAATTAATGGAAAATAAATAAGATCCACATGTTGTGATTTTTCATTTTTTATGATCAAGTATCAACACACTGGTGCCTAATTTCAATAGTTTATTTAAATGTGACCGTGCATCATTAAATCTGTCTTGTTTGAACAGAAAAGCATTACAGTCCACTTATATCTCATCTCTGATAGCCAAAACTGCCATGAAGGGCTGTTCCAGGCTGAGCCCAGTGAAGCCCAGGTGGGTCTTGTATAAGGAACTAGCAAGGATGGGATGCTGGTATGCCCTTGCTATAGCAACAAGACTGTCATGTGTATCATTATTGCTCCTGGCTACAGTGTCCTTGTTGCTGTGTAAAAAATAAGAAGAGAGCTATCAGTGTACTGCTGCTTGCATATGAATGCACGAGGAAAAAAACAAAACAAAAAAACAAAAACAAAGATAAAACCAGACAAGGCAAAAATAACAGCAATATCAATCCATCCATCCATCCATCCATCCATTATCCGAACCGCTTATCCTGCTGTCAGGGTCGTGGGGATGCTGGAGCCTATCCCAGCAGTCACTGGGCGGCAGGTGAAGAGACACCCTGGACAGGCCACCAGGCCATCACACCGGGCCGACATACACACTGACGCACACATTCGTAAGATCAAATAAGAGCAAAAATAAAACCGTATAAATAAAAACAAATATCAAACATTTGTAAAAGCTTTCATAAAAATAAAAGTTTTAAGATGAGATTTAAAAGAAGCTAGAGACTTAGTTTGTCTTAGTTCCACTGGAAGAGAGTTCCATAGTGTGGGGGCTCTAACAGAAAAAGTCTGATCACTCTGTAACAAACCGAGACCTGGGAATAACCAGAAGGGCTCCATCTGCAGACCATAATGGTCGAGGGGGGATTTATCAAATCACAAATGTATGAAAAAAGCCTTAAAAGTGAGCAGTAAATTTTTAAAATCAATTCAAGTTACGACAGGGAGCTAGGGTAGGGAGGCAAACACAGGAGTGATATGGTCATGCCTCCTTGTCCCAGTAATGAGCCGAGCAGTGGCGTTTTGTATTAACTGCAACCAGTGAAGGGAGACATTGCTGATACCAGAATAAAATGCATTACAACAGTCAAGCCGAGAGTAAATGTACAACTTTTTGCAGATTGGCAATTGATAAAAATGACCTAATCTGGGAGATTAGCTTGAGCTGGCAAAAGCATAACTGAACAACGTGTTTGATTTGATTATCGAAACTGAGGTTAACATCAAATATTACCTCAAGATTCCTAGCAGCGTGTTTAAGACTACCTGACAGAACACCAATATTAGTAGGAAAAGGGCTGTTGGAATTTTTGGGACCAAACAGAATGACCTCAAACTTATCATCATTAAATTTGAGAAAATTTTCAGATATCCAGGATTTAATGTCAGAGAGGCAAGTTGTGAGATTTGCTAGGATGCTAGGATCTGTGGGTTTTAGTTGTAGCTTTATAACTGAGTATAACTGAGTGTCGTCAGCATAAAAATGGTAGAGCACATCGCGATTTTGAATGACCTGGCCAAGGCGCAGCATGTATATAAAAAAGAGAAGGGGACCAAAAACTGAGCCTTGAGGGACACCACAACTCAACTGAGCCACCGAAGAGGTACAGTTACCAAGAACAGAAAAAGTTGTGTTGGTGAGGTCAGAGCATAATAAACTAAGAGCCAAGCCCTTGATATCAACCCAAGTCTCTAAGTGATGTAAGAGGATGTTGTGATTGACTGTGTCAAAGGCAGCAATTAAGTCTAAATTAACTAAAATCGAGCAGTCACCTCCATCTGCAGTCAGCAGTAGGTCATTAGTGACCTTAACTAGAGCTGCCTCAGTTCTATAAAGTGCTCTAAAATCAGGCTGGAGACTATTAAAATCAGTATTAGTGTTCATAAAAGAAATCAACTGAGAAGAAATTACTCTCTCTAGAACCTTAGATAGAAAAGACAATTTTGAGAATGGCCTGTAGTTACTTAGGGACAGGGGATCTAAATTAGGTCTCTTCAGCAATAGGTGAATGATGGCATGCTTAAAACTGTCTGGAAAAGAACCGGAGGCCAGAGAGTTAGTACGAATTTTCAGAATAATACGGCTGCCAGAAGAAAATACTTCCTTGAACAGCTTTGTGGGAATGGTGTCTAGGATGCAGGGGGAGGAATTCATATTGGTGTCTGTACTCTCCAACACTGAAACTGTAATTGTATTAAACTGGGTGAAAGAGGCAGAATTAATATGGAGAATTGAACGAAAAGAGCCTGGCTGAATTTGGGACCTAATATTCTCCACCTTATTTACAAAATGAGAGAGACATTTTTCAGACAACGCAACATCAGGTTCAAAAAGAGAAGTGGAGGGATCATTAATAACAGAATCAATTACCCTGAAGTGAACTTTAGGATTGTATTTATTTCTTGATATTAGTTCAAAGAAGTACGCTGATCTTGTATCCTTAACTGCCTTCTTGTAAATTAACTTTTTTTTAAGGGTGTTATGTGCTAATTCGGACTTGTTGACCTTCCATTGTCGTTCTGTTTTTCTAGAGTCTTCTAAGGGCATGAGTGTCATCATTCAGCCAGGGGAGGTTATTTGATTTTTGTTTCCTAGTTTTAAACAGTGCAATTTGGTCAAGGATGGATAAGCACTGATCATTGAATGAATTTAATAGTGCATCTGGATTGGCGGGGGGGGGGTAAAGAAGGATTAAAGGATGATGATGAATTAAAAGCATTACAGAATCTAAATGCAGAGCCAGCACTGAGAATGTGAGAGCATGTTTTAGGATAGTGACTAAGAGCGGCGAGCTGTAGTGGGACTGAAAATGACCACTTTATGGTCAGATACAGGCATATCCAACCAGATTGAGACATTTGAGAGAGAAACCAGTTTGATCCCTCAGTGAGGTTCGCTGTGAAGCTGAACTGGCTGAGATGGTGCTCTGCACGTGGCTTACCCAGCAGAAGGCCCCTGCTCTCCGACTGCCGCAACTGCCCAGCACCAGCACTGAAGGCCAGAGTCAACCGGCTGGCAGCCAGGACCTAGACTTAGACTGATGTCGCCAGTTGTGACATCAGGGGGAAAATCATTGTTTTGTTGTCAGTTCAGGCCAGTGTGTAAACAAAAGAGCACTCCCAGGGTCGTGTGGTGTATGGGGCACAGGAGTTGCGATGGAAAAGAGATCTCTGCCTCTCGACTCATTCATCCATGCCAGCTCATTACAACACTGTGCCACCATATAAAGGCAACTTATAACTAAAGTGACTTTTATATGTTTTTTCCTCACAACAACACATTTCTTTTGAATTTTCCCCCCTTGTTCTCCTCAATTGTACTTGGCCAATTACCCCACTCTTCTGAGCCGTCCCAGTCGCTGCTCCACCCCCTCTGCCGATCCGGGGAGGGCTGCAGACTACCACATGCCTCCTCTGATACATGTAGAGTCGCCAGCTGCTCCTTTTCACCTGACAGTGAGGGGTTTCACCAGGGGGACGTAGGCGTGTGAGGATCACGCGATTCCCCCCAGTTTTTCTCCCCCCCGAACAGGCACCCGACCGACCAGAGGAGGCACTAGAGTGCAGCGACCAAGATACATTCGGCTTCCCACCCACAGACACGGCCAATTGTGTCTGTAGGGACGCCCAACCAAGCCGGAGGCAACACAGGGATTCGAACGATCGATCCCCATGTTGGTTAGGCTATGCTACCCGGATGCCCACAACAACACATTTTATGCTGACTGCAACTCATCCTGTGGTACCACTTGTAGTCTGGGAAATATGCTAGTAAAAGAACTGATCAGGAAAGAAGGGAAAGTAAAGGAGAGGGCAGGGAATAAAAGGTGAGTATAGTAGGAAATTGCGGCGGAGGGAGGGAGGGAAGAAAAAACGTCTGGACTTCAAAGTGAAACTTACCTAGACTTCAAAGTACAGCATCAGTTTTAAAACAGAACCAAAGGAGTCCCAGTCACTGGGGTGGTGCCTGACAGAGATTGTTGGAAGTTCACAGAAGAATGAAAGCAGGATAGACAGAGAAAGTTAGAGAGAATATAGACACCACACACACAACTAAAAACTCACGGTCACCATGTCTGATTAGGCAATCATAGTGCCATAAATTCTTTCCGTGTCTTGGCCGGAAGACTGGCAACACTACACGTAGACGCCGACCCATCATCGTATGCTGCCTTTCATAATCTTGCATGAGTTCATGGGTCATCGGGGAGAAGGGCCAAAAAATTATCAATCATCATGGCTACAAAAACGTTTTATGTGATGCTGGCGGTCTTGTTTTCCGAAAAGAACAAACGACTATGGATGCCGTTGCGGCTTGTGCTACTGGGAAATGATAACCTACCATAGTTTAACTAGCTATTTACCGGGTTGCTGAAGGGCCTCCGCTATTTCTCGCCAACATTTAGCATGTCTTTTTGTGACTCTGTCATGGTACTCTATCGAGGAAACGTCAAAAAGGCAGGGGCATTGTTGCCACTGCTCAACGAACCTTTCATCACATTTGTCGTTCCACCTGACATTAGCAACAGCAGCATGACTTTCTCTTTGCCATGTTTACATAGTATGTGCACCACAGAGCACTCCATCATCCTGCTGGTCAACATCAAGGAACACGTCGTAGATGTCAGACTAGGCAGGAAGGTCCATTCAAGATGGCAACATGTATGTTTAGTGTGTGGTAAGCTCCGAAGATATAATTTGTACCTCAACAAAAAGAGACAGATAAACCAAGCATTATCACTGCTGGGCCTGTTTTGAAGAAGAAGAGCATTGTAAGTAAATGGAATAGCACCTAAAAAGGATTTCTTGTGAAATAAACCTGAAAAAGTAATATGCTAACTTCCTAGCTTTGTTAGCTTAGCGTTAGCATAGCGCTAGCTTAACGTCAAGATCAACATGCCGAAAAGAAACTCTAAAACAAAGACTGTACATCACTGCTTGAACAAGAAGTCGAGGGCTTTGATGGTTTGTGCTCACCGGCCTGTTACACCAACTAAGAGCCTGGAACCGAAGAAACAGCACTCCAAAGATGGCGAAGAATTTGAGGGCATTTCAAATGCTGATATCCTAAAAGTGGTGATTGATTTGACAAAACGTTTCACTACTCTTGAGCAAAACATATCCAAGAACACTGACGCCATTACCAAAGTGGGCAAGCAGCGGAAAAGGATGGAAATTCAAGTAAAAGAAAACAAAGCATATGAAAGAGATTTCGGGGCAAGTCTCGCAACTGCAAAATAGAAGTGAATGCTGAACATTACAGCAGGTGATAGAATTTATGCCTGCTTGGAATGAGAGAGACACCTGCAGAAAACATCAAAGGTGACTCCTCAAGCTTCTCGCATTGCTCGCACCTGAAGATAAGGAAAAGATGGGCTTTCTTGTCGACACGGTGCACAGAGTTAAGTGCAACGTGAAAATTCAACTCAGCCTGTCATTGTGCATTTCACAATGAGATCCTTCAGAGACAAACTCTGGAAGATTTCCCATTACAGTGGGATCTGAAAGCGAGGAAACTACTCCTCAAGGAAGATTTGACACAGGCCGACAAAATGGAAAGAAACAAACTCTGGCCACTTATGGAACCAGCCAGAAAGCAAGGAAAATGTGCTGGTTTTCATGGTGCACAAGCTTATATTGAAAGAAAAAAGGTTACCCTTTCAGTTAACACTGAGTTTAACACTTACAATGTTCCAGCAAACAAGCCACAGTGGTACTGACCTTTAATAATACTAATGCCCCTTTTCTACTGAATGGTACCGGCTCGACTCAACTCAACTTGCTTTTTTTTTTGGTTTTCCATTGGGCAAAAGTTGGGGATAGTACCTGGTACTTCTTTTGGTACCACCTCCATTGAGGTTCAAAGTGAGCTAAGCCGATACTAAAAGGTGACATGAATACCACTATAAATAAATAAAATACGATATAAATAAATGTCTATTTATACTTATTTAAATATAAATATAAAACCTAGTAAACACGCCCACAAATGACCAGCGGGGCTTTGCCGTGAGGGGATACTATCTGCAGTGGAAAACGAAATCCCAAAAAGTAAAGCGAGGAGATTCGAATAGAGTGGAGTACAGTTGAGCCACTACCATGCAGTGGAAAAGGACATAAATGGTTTCAAATGCACAATTGAATGAGTTGGTACTTAAAGTTATAGTTGAGGTTTACTGTTAGTAATTGCCTATTTCATTATCTTCGTATCATAGTAAGGAGTTTTGTTTTTTTGTCTTTTTCCAGACATCAGCTAATCTTTTGTTAGTTTATTTTCTTAAAGTATGACGAATTTTAAGTTTGGTGCATTACACTTATGTTCTATCAATTTCAGGGAATTACATCACAGCACAAAAAGGAAGGCGGGTTTTCTCTTTAGTAGGCGCTGTAATGCAGATTTAGTTCTCTACAAGAAACTCATTCATGTAGCGATGATGAAACATTTTCGCGGGCTTTTTTGAGATTGTTGCGGCCTAAAATGCCTGATTTCACGGCAGCTTTTCTAAAATAAACAAAAATTGCAATGCATGTTATGATGTTTTATCCTTTTTTTTCTTGGCAATGACATTGCGGGAGCAAGTGAACATTGCAAAAATAGTTGCAAACTTTTTCATTTTTGTAAAATTCAATAAAAATCGAAGGTAACTTGTTCCAGTGAGAATTAAACCGCACTGTTCTGAGTGTTACAAGTAACCTCACCAACAACAAAAAAAGGTTCAGGGTTACAAAAATTCATGCAAACAGGCCAGCACGCATTACCACTTAATCCACCATACTGAATCTAACTCACCTCGATTCTTTCCGCGCTTGCAACAGATCTGGACGCAACAGCCACCGATTTGACCGTTTGTCTTGTCTGTTGTCACGTGTTTCCGCCATTCCTCGAGTGTGGTTTGAGGTAGAAAAGTGCTTGTCAGTCGATGATTTACGTTTGTGTTCCATCACAACGTTGACGCGATGCAAAACAGTGTAGCCCCGCTTCCGTGCAGAACATCGGGGAATTGCCTTGCACGGTGTTTGGCAGTAACTTCAGCTGGTAAATGTGAGAAGCGCATGTCAGCATCTCCACAACCAGAAACAAGGAAGTGAGTTTGGTGACGTATGGCTCAGTGGTTTGCGCGAGGGATTGCTATGATTGGTGAAACTCGCCGGAAACTACGATGATTGGTCAAATTGAGGAAATATTGCGGTGAGTTGACAAAATTGCAAGGTCGCGCAGAATTCACGGGGATTAGCCGAATTTGCGTTAATTGCTGCAATCGCGACATCCTGGAGGCAGTCCGCGGGAGCCGCAGTGCTGCTAAATAGATTTAATGGTGATGTACTGGAGTCCGTTGTTTCGAAGGAAGGACGGTGGATTATTTTGGTCTTAAAGCCCGACTCACAGGTCGTCTCTCTCCAAAGACCCGACTCACTAACCCAGTGGTGGCTAACCATGTGCCATGGAGAGCCATGTGTATGCAGGTTTTCATTCCAACCTGGCTCCACGCCAGGTGATTTATTCTTCCTCGTTGGTTGAAGGGTTGCTAATCAGTGAAATCACCTGAGGCCTCATGTATCAATCGTCACTATGGGCAAATTTGTTCTTGCAAACACATGGAATTTTTGAGCCCTCAAGTTTGTCTGACACTCAGTAGCAAAGCATGCTGGTTATTTGTAATTCCTTCCTCCTAACATCTATTGTCTACCTCTTGCAACGAGCAATCACCCAGGCCTGCAAAGACGTCAGTGTTAGCCAATCGGTGTCTAAATTCAAGGTTACCCAGGTTCTATACTGGTCTCTGAGAAACTTCAGGGCTAAAAAAAAAAATCCCATGGGTGTGTAAGAACAAATTTGCCCATAGTAACGATTGATACATGAGGCCCCTGGTGTGGAGTCTAGCTGGAATGAAAACCTGCATACACATGGCTCTCCATGGCACATGGTTACCACCCCTGCACTAACCCTTGACCCGGCAACAGTGTGCCCCCCCCCCAACAGATAAGCATCTCCCCCAACTATGTACAACTAACACTTATACCCCCCTGGTGAAACTGAACACACTACAGTAGATTTGCTAAGATGTTTTGGGGCTCACATGGCTCAAAAAGTTGAGGGATTGATGAGGATGTTAAAGACTAACAAATGATGAAGACACTCGCTTATATAAAATACATGCAAATCCTTCCCCCCCCCCTGATTCTTATGGCAAGTAGGTATTCAAAGTCTTTTGATTTTTACTCTTGCATAATTTTATAAGTTAGTCCTGAGAGATTATTTATTCACTTAAAAGCAGTTACCTGGTTTGTGTTAGCCTACTTGGAGTTATAAAATATTTCCTATGAACACTCAAGTGTGTGCATAGCTTTTGGTATTCCGAATCACTTCTACTAAGACTTGTGAACAGCTGTGGATGGGACAATATGTCACCAGGTTGTCAGGTTACTCCCTTATTACACCAAGTCTCTCTGTTTCACAACACTCTCACCTTGCCCCAACCCAAGTCTTTATTCTGCCCTTTAACTGCACATTGTGTTTTTATGCATGTTTACAGTAAACACATGCACTTTGTCCTTGGGATTCACCATCTACACACAGTTATTTATCCTTTTTATGTTTTTTTTATTACTTTTAACTTGTTCTCATATAGTGTGCATTGCATTTTTATGTAATGCAATTTGAATTTAACTGATTGATTGATTCCCTAACCCTAAAACCAGTTTTTAAGTCATACAAAGGAAGCAGTTAAAATAAAGACTGCTACTTTGAGTCTCTGTAGCCGGTTTGTCTAAAAGAGTGCCTTTTTAACTAGATTATACTTTCACACAATACCTTGACTGTTTTACGACTACAGTGCAGGCTTCTATCAAGTTGATGCATGTTTTTCATACACAAATGTATGCCTACAGATACTGATACACAGAGATCTAAGCTTGATGTACATGTGTGTCCACATATACACACACCCACGCTTATTTCAGCCTCTGTAGACATAAACACAGACCGATTTATGACATCTACGTTCAAACTGTGAATGAACACACACACAGACACACAATACTTGCAAAAGCATATGCATACAGGATGTCAAATTAGTACCACACACACACACACACACACACACACACACACACACACACACACACACACACACACACACACATTCACTCGGGATCTTCATCTATTTAAGGCCTGCTCTTTGCCAATCAGTGCATTCTATAATATGACATCAAGCACAACAACCAATCTTATGAAAAAGAAATTCAAATTAGAGAGAACCATATTGATTCCCGTCTTCATGAGATTACTGACAGGCCTTAATCAGTCATGAAGCATTCATATTCTGAGGAGAGAGTCAGGCTGGTACTGTATTTTAGAATTTGGAGCAATCACCTTCATATAGGGTCCTTTATCAAAATCAATTCTTTGAGATATTATCTGCATTTTGATTACCACTCAGTTCATATCAATAATTACTTTCAAGAATTTGAATGTAAAAGTAATCAATAGAACCATTTTCATCTTTTTAAATATATACTGCATAAAGACTGATGTCAGGTAAGGCTCAGTGATCTTCATATAGTGTAAGTTTTGCACCAGTACACAGAAGCACTAACCTAAAAAAAATACATACACACACACACACACACACACACACACACACACACACACACACACACACACATATACTATATATATATATATATATATATATATATATATATATATCAACACAGATACAGGAAAAAAGATTTTAATGCATAGCAGTACAGGCCTGTTTCGTGCGTCTCCCACTCATCAGTTTCTAAACTTTTTTTGACAAAGAAAGTCAAAAAAACATTAGCATTCTTTGTTAAAAAACATTAGCAGCTGGTGAGTGTGAGGCGCACGAAACAGGCCTGTACTGCTATGCATTAAAATCTTTTTTCCTGTATCTGTGTTGATATTCCGCTCCTCATTAGTCGAGCACTCAACAACATTGACGGTTTCGGAAAAAAACTATATATATATATATATATATATATATATATATATACACTACCGTTCAAAAGTTTGGGATCACATTGAAATGTCCATATTTTTGAAGGAAAAGCACTGTACTTTTCAATGAAGATAACTTTAAACTAGTCTTAACTTTAAAGAAATACACTCTATACATTGCTAATGTGGTAAATGACTATTCTAGCTGCAAATGTCTGGTTTTTGGTGCAATATCTACATAGGTGTATAGAGGCCCATTTCAAGCAACTATCACTCCAGTGTTCTAATGGTACAATGTGTTTGCTCATTGGCTCAGAAGGCTAATTGATGATTAGAAAACCCTTGTGCAATCATGTTCACACATCTGAAAACAGTTTAGCTCGTTACAGAAGCTACAAAACTGACCTTCCTTTGAGCAGATTGAGTTTCTGGAGCATCACATTTGTGGGGTCAATTAAACGCTCAAAATGGCCAGAAAAAGAGAACTTTCATCTGAAACTCGACAGTCTATTCTTGTTCTTAGAAATGAAGGCTATTCCATGCGAGAAATTGCTAAGAAATTGAAGATTTCCTACACCGGTGTGTACTACTCCCTTCAGAGGACAGCACAAACAGGCTCTAACCAGAGTAGAAAAAGAAGTGGGAGGCCGCGTTGCACAACTGAGCAAGAAGATAAGTACATTAGAGTCTCTAGTTTGAGAAACAGACGCCTCACAGGTCCCCAACTGGCATCTTCATTAAATAGTACCCGCAAAACACCAGTGTCAACATCTACAGTGAAGAGGCGGCTGCGGGATTCTGGGCTTCAGGGCAGAGTGGCAAAGAAAAAGCCATATCTGAGACTGACCAATAAAAGAAAAAGATTAAGATGGGCAAAAGAACACAGACATTGGACAGAGGAAGACTGGAAAAAAGTGTTGTGGACGGATGAATCCAAGTTTGAGGTGTTTGGATCACAAAGAAGAACGTTTGTGAGACGCAGGACAAATGAAAAGATGCTGGAAGAATGCCTGACGCCATCTGTTAAGCATGGTGGAGGTAATGTGATGGTCTGGGGTTGCTTTGGTGCTGGTAAGGTGGGAGATTTGTACAGGGTAAAAGGGATTCTGAATAAGGAAGGCTATCACTCCATTTTGCAACGCCATGCCATACCCAGTGGACAGCGCTTGATTGGAGCCAATTTCATCCTACAACAGGACAATGACCCTAAACACACCTCCAAATTGTGCAAGAACTATTTAGAGCAGAAGCAGGCAGCTGGTATTCTATCGGTAATGGAGTGGCCAGCGCAGTCACCAGATCTGAACCCCATTGAGCTGTTGTGGGAGCAGCTTGACCGTATGGTACGCAAGAAGTGCCCATCCAACCAATCCAACTTGTGGGAGCTGCTTCTGGAAGCGTGGGGTGCAATTTCTCCAGATTACCTCAACAAATTAACAGCTAGAATGCCAAAGGTCTGCAATGCTGTAATTGCTGCAAATGGAGGATTCTTTGACGAAAGCAAAGTTTGATGTAAAAAAAATCTTATTTCAAATACAAATCATTATTTCTAACCTTGTCAATGTCTTGACTCTATTTTCTATTCATTTCACAACATATGGTGGTGAATAAGTGTGACTTTTCATGGAAAACACAAAATTGTTTGGGTGATCCCAAACTTTTGAACGGTAGTGTATATATATATATATACACTGCTCAAAAAAATAAAGGGAACACATAAGCAATGCAATGTAGCTCCAAGTCAATCACACTTTTGAGATATCAACCTGTCCAGTTAGGAAGCAACACTGATTTGTGAATCAATTTCACCTGTTGGTAAATTGTCTAATTTCCACCAGGTGGAAGTTAGACAATTTGCAAGACAACCCCTATAAAAGGAATGGATTTGCAGGTGGTGGCCACAGACCATTTGCCTGTCCTCATCTTTTCTGGCCGATCCTTGGTTAGTTTTTCATTTTGCTAGTGCCCTCACCACTAGAGGTGGCATGAGGCGGTATCTGCAACCTACAGAAGTTGCTCAGGTAGTGCAGCTCATCCAGGATGGCACATCAATGCGTGCTGGGGCAAGAAGATTTGATGTGTCTCCCAGCACAGTGTCCAGAGCATGGAGGAGGTACCAGGAGACAGGCCAGTACACCAGGAGACGTGGAGGGGGCCGCAGGAGGACAACAACCCCGCAGCAGGACCGCTATCTGGTCCTTTGTGCAAGGAGGAACAGGAGGAGCACTGTCGGAGCCCTACAAAACGACCTTCAACAGTCCACTAATGTGCAGGTTTCTGCTCAAACAATGAGAAACAGAATGCATGAGGATGGTATGAGGGCCCGACGTCCACAATTGGGGCCTGTGCTCACAGCCCAACACCGTGCAGCCCAATTTGACCTTTGCCAGAGAACATCTTGGTTGGCAGATTCGCCATTGGCGCCCTGTGCTCTTCACAGATGAGAGCTGGTTCACACTGAACACATGTGACAGACGTGAGAGAGTCTGGAGACGCTGTGGAGAACGTTCTGCTGCCTGCAACATCCTCCAGCATGACCAGTTTGGCGGTGGGTCAGTGATGGTCTGGGGAGGCATATCCTTGGAGGGCCGCACAGACCTCTACGTGCTAGCCAGAGGTACCATGACTGCCATTAGGTACCGGGATGAGATCCTCAGACCCCTTGTCAGACCATATGCTGGTGCAGTGGGCCCTGGGTTCCTGCTCATGCATGACAATGCTCGTCCTCATGTGGCCAGAGTGTGTCAGCAGTTCCTGTATGTCGAGGGCATTGATGCTATGGACTGGCCTGCACGTTCCCCAGACCTGAATCCAATCGAGCACCTCTGGGACATCATGTCTCGTACCATCCGCCAACGCAATGTCGCACCACAGACTGTCCAGGAGTTGACCGATGCCCTGATCCAGGTCTGGGAGGAGATCCCTCAGGAGACCATCCGTCGTCTCATCAGGAGCATGCCCAGACGTTGTAGGGAGTGCATACAGGCACGTGGAGGCCACACACACTACTGAGCCTCATTTTGAATCGTCTTGAAGAATTTCCACAGAAGTTGGATCAGCCTATGTTCTCATTTTCCACTTTGACTTTGAGTATGATTCTGAATCCAGACCTTAATGGGCTAATGATTTTGATTTCCATTGATCATTCTTAGGTTATTTTGCTCTAAACACATTCCTCTGTCTAATAAATAAAGATTTTCAGCTGAAATATTTCATTCATCGAGGTCTATATTGTGTTTTTAGGTGTTCCCTTTATTTTTTTGAGCAGTGTGTGTATATATATATATATATATATATATATATATATATATAAACTTAGCACAAAAAGTAAGGAAATGTGTGTTTGGTAGATTATTTCTTTGTTGTAACAATGCTTCTTGGCAATAAATCTTATACCGTTCGAAAGCCTGTTTATTTCCCTTTTAAATGGTGCCACATTTGTAAGGAACATGTATTTGTGGGATGAGCAGCAGAGCTGAGTATGTGGGTTGCGCCCATGAAAACTTTGCCAAATCTTTTCTGCCAATGCCAAACAGCTTATTTTGCTGTTGCTGTTAACTCTTGTTCTGAGCTTCTGGTGCCCCAGGTGCTGACAATCAACGGCCTGATATAAGATTTATTGCCAAGAAGCATTGTTATAACAAAGAAATAATCTACCAAACACACATTTCCTTACTTTTTGTGCTAAGTTTTTTAAATATATATATATAATTTAGCTTTCCTACAGTATTGAGAACTAGGAAACTGATGTTTTAAAAGTTTCTTTTTTTTTAAAATCGGGGTATTGTAAGGTAGGTGCAAATTAAAATCCAACTCAACCACTCAGCCATACAATTGTGTCCAGAAATAGTCTCTCAGCTTTAGTGGATGAAGTTCCTTCAGATGTATACATGTTTTTGCCTGAAAAGTATCTAACAGGATAGCATAGTAGATGCATGTTATTGAAGGGTAGTCTTTTTACTGTAGATATGTTTCACAGCATTGAGAACTAGGAACCTGGTGTTAAAATATGTTGTGTTTTTTACTGAGTATTTTTTACTAGTTGCATATAAAAATCCCCGCCTGATGCCCATTGACTGCTGGGATAGACTCCAACATTCCCTGTGACCCTGAGAGCAGGATAAGCAGTTTGGATATTGGATGGATGGATATTAAAATCCAACTTTAGCAACCCAGGGATCGCCGGTTGGAATCCTCGTGTTACCCCCAGCTTGGTCGGGCGTCTCTACAGACACAATTGGCCGTGTCTGTGGGTGGGGAGCCAGACGTGGGTATGTGTCCTGGTCACTGCACTAGTGCCTCCTCTGGTTGGTCGGGGGCGTCTGTTGGGGGGGGGGGGGGGGTTGGAATAGCGTGATCCTATCACGCGCTACGTCTCCCTGGTGAAACACCTCACTGTCAGGTGAAAAGAAGCGGCTGGCAACTCCACCTGTATCGGAGGAGGCATGTGGTAGTCTGCAGCCCTCCCCAGATTGGCAGAGGGGGTGGAGCAGTGACCGGGACGGCTCAGAAGAGTGGCTTAATTGGCCGGATACAATTGGGGAGAAAAGATGGGGGGAATCCAACTTGACCCATTGTGTCCAGAGATACGTCTGTCAGCTTTATAGATAAAGTTCCTTCAGATGCAACAAAAAGCTTTTTCTTTTTTTGAGGCTGTGCAACACAAACACTGATGTAGCCAGAATCAAAATCAGAATCAACTTTATTAGCCAGGTGTGCCTATGCACACGAGGAATTTGACTGCGGTCCACAGCAGCTTCGCAGCTTCTAGCATTTGGGGACATCACTCACATGAAAAAGAAAATAAAAACAACAGCAAAAATAAATAAGGAAAACAAAAACTGAAGAAATAAAGGAAACAACAACAGGACCTAGGAGGCAAGCATGCACAACAGGTATGTCACTGCTATACATAATTTTGTTATGGTTGAGTAATCAACCCATGCCCATATATTATACCATATTGTTTATATACTATATTACCCATACACTATACCATACTATAACTCCACAACCCATCATGCCCATATGTGATGTTATATACTCCCACTATATTACACTATATTATCTTGTGTACCAGAAGTACCATATGCTGACCTACCATCCACCTCACAACGACAAACTATTTTATATACCTATGCTACAAACACAACAATAACAACAATAATTGTAACCATTATACAGCAGTTCGATATGTATTTATAATTGTTCATTTGTATTGCACAAACATTTGTACTGCACATCTGGTTTAAAGAGGTAGTTGTAGATACGTAGGTGAGACATCTTGACCAGAAGGGGCTGTTTACAGTGTGGCATATTGTAGCGAATTCGGGGGACAACGCAACCACAGGAACTTCCGCGGCCGGGAAGCGAACCCGTATCGCCCGCACCGCAGGAGACATCGCTAACCGCTCGACTAAAGGGTCATCAGACCCGCGAGCCAGCGGCCAGCGTGTCTTCTTATCCATGCACGTTACACTATATACGTAGTACATACATAGTGTCCATTACTGCACCTGCTGTTAAGTGTTCATGAGAGAGATGGCCTGTAGGGAAAAAACATTTTCCTGTGTCAGGTGGTTTTGGTGCACATTGCTCTGTAGCACTTGTCAGAGGGTAGGAGTTCAAACAGACTGTGTCCTGGGTGTGGGTTGTCTGTGCTGATTCTGCCCGCCCGTTTCTGGGCTCAACAGGATGGGCAAGGGAGCGCCAATGATTTTTCTGCTGTCCTTATTGTTCGCTGCTGTCTGTTCCTATCCTGTTTTGTTGTTGCTCCGAACTAGACCGTGATGAATGTGCATAGGACAGATTCAGTAACTGCGGTGTAGAACTGGCTCAACAGCTCCTGTAGCAGACCACATTTCCTAAATTGCCACAGAAATAACAACCTCTGCTGGGCCTTTTTGAGAATGGAATTGATGTTGGTCTCCCACTTCAGGTCTTTGGAAATGGTAGTTCCCAGAAACATGAAGGTCTCCACGGTTGACACAAGGCTGTTGGATATTGTGAGGGGGAGCAGTGCTGAGGGGTGTCTCCTAAAGTCCATTGTCATCTCCACGGTCTTGAGCATGTTCAGTTCCAAGTTGTTGTGAGTACACCATAGCACCAACCACTCAACGTCCCACCAGTATGCAGACTCGTCACCATCCTGGATGAGTCCGATGATTGTAGTGTCATCTGCAAACTTCAGTAGTTTAACAGCTGGGTCTTTGGAAGTGTAGAGGGAGAAGAGCAGTGAGGAGAGGACACATCCCTGGGGGGCAGGGGAGGTTTTACAGAAGGGGTGTTAACTCTCAAAAAGCCTTTCAGCTAGGCATCCTAAATTAATCAACTCTGATTTCTTTTGAACCCCACACTTGGACCTCCCATTGGAAAGCAATGATCTCTCTCTCTCTCTCTCTCTCTCTCTCTCTCTCTCTCTCTCTCTCTCTCTCTCTCTCTCTCTCTCTCTCTCTCTCTCTCTATATATATATATATATATATATATACACTACCGTTCAAAAGTTTGGGATCACCCAAACAATTTTGTGTTTTCCATGAAAAGTCACACTTATTCACCACCATATGTTGTGAAATGAATAGAAAATAGAGTCAAGACATTGACAAGGTTAGAAATAATGATTTGTATTTGAAATAAGATTTTTTTTACATCAAACTTTGCTTTCGTCAAAGAATCCTCCATTTGCAGCAATTACAGCATTGCAGACCTTTGGCATTCTAGCTGTTAATTTGTTGAGGTAATCTGGAGAAATTGCACCCCACGCTTCCAGAAGCAGCTCCCACAAGTTGGATTGGTTGGATGGGCACTTCTTTGAGCAGATTGAGTTTCTGGAGCATCACATTTGTGGGGTCAATTAAACGCTCAAAATGGCCAGATAAAGAGAACTTTCATCTGAAACTCGACAGTCTATTCTTGTTCTTAGAAATGAAGGCTATTCCATGCGAGAAATTGCTAAGAAATTGAAGATTTCCTACACCGGTGTGTACTACTCCCTTCAGAGGACAGCACAAACAGGCTCTAACAGGTACTATTTAATGAAGATGCCAGTTGGGGACCTGTGAGGCGTCTGTTTCTCAAACTAGTGACTCTAATGTACTTATCTTCTTGCTCAGTTGTGCAATGCGGCCTCCCACTTCTTTTTCTACTCTGGTTAGAGCCTGTTTGTGCTGTCCTCTGAAGGGAGTAGTACACACCGGTATGTAAAAAAAATCTTATTTCAAATACAAATCTTTATTTCTAACCTTGTCAATGTCTTGACTCTATTTTCTATTCATTTCACAACATATGGTGGTGAATAAGTGTGACTTTTCATGGAAAACACAAAATTGTTTGGGTGATCCCAAACTTTTGAACGGTAGTGTATATATAGAGGCAAAGGATAAAAATGAGACCGAGTGACCTAAACAGTTATGAAATAGCAGCTTATCGTGTGGTGTGTGAAATACTGCAAGTAATGCAATATGATAGACTTTGGTAAGTTCGAAGTGTGTAGTGCATATAGTGCATAACAGAGGTGTGTGTGTGTGTGTGTGTGTGTGTGTGTGTGGGTTGGGGGTTTATTGGTCACAGCAATCAGTCCTTTTCCGTCTTTGGCAGTGGGGGCTAAGCAGAGGTTACACCAACCAGGAAGCTGCAAATGAGGATGCGATGATGAGTCCTTCGGTTGTCTTGCATCTTCAAAATCAGACAATGAAAAACAGACATTTATCATTTCTTTTAATAGCATTCTTTTCAATCATCTAATCTTTCTGTACATTCTTCTTCTTTCAGCTTGTGACCCCTGAAAAACAGGGACTTAAGTACAGTTTTTATCGGTACCCTGTGAGGGCACAGTACCAATGGCAGCCATTGTTAACCAGGGCCTCAGCCAATCTCGTATAGAGCCTCAACTGATCTGGTATGGTCTTGTCAATCTGCATAATGATTTGGCAAAATGTTATGCCAGGTGCCCTTTCTGACACAACCACTAACCCTATGGATGGGGGCACAGGTAAAGCGCTGGATGCCATCCCAGTATTCATGGACTTGTGCCCATGCCTGTCGCTATCTAATCTTTCTGTACATGAATACGCTCCAGTTACTCAACATGTACAACATTTTATGAATTACAACCCAACATCTCTTTCGATTTGTTTCCCAGCAAGTTCTTCAGTGGGTGGCGGGAGGATGGGTGGAAGTGGGCCAGGGCTTGGTGGTGGGTCCTCGTATTGGGCAACCCCACATCTGAAAAAGTCTTTTCATGACAATCCTGGACTGCAGTTCCCTGATGTACCCACATGTTTTGGGAGTCTTGACAGCATACACACTCCACCATCTGGCTTTTTTTTGTGTGTGTGTATACAGCCTTTTGAACCTGAAACACAGCATTCCAATAGTTTTAGCTGTTAAACATGAAGATTTACTACTACTACTGATTGCTACATTTTTGTAATGTCCCACCTAACAGCAAATGCAAGTATAAAAATAGTTAGCATTGCAACCAAAATGTGTTCTTAGGAATTTAGTTGCAATGTCCATGAAACTCACATCTTCTTACCATCTTTACACAGCGTTGGCCGTCTTTTCCGGTGAACGTTGTGGTCTAGGGAAGCAAGCAGAACTCCGGCGTTTTAGACTGGAGGTGAGAATGCAAAGTGCTTATTGGCATACATCAGTATGTGGCTCTGGAACGCAGTGGATCTATGAGGACACAAAACACATACTTTGAATGTATTAATTTGTCACTGTTAGCGTGTCACAAATGTATAGAAACAAAATTAACTGAATGTCAAGAATTTGTGCACATCCTTCAGCCACCGCTTGTTCTCAATTATAATCAGGAGAGCCTTATGTGTCAGGGAGTTTTTCTGGATGAATTCCTTGTGGCTGAATTCCTCCAGATGGTCGGGATGGCTGGTTCCAACAGCCCAGGCATGACTTTCACAGACATGGTGGATGATTCCAATCCAGAGCCTAACAGTAATAGAAATCAATGACACTGTTAACCATATTTGTCCTGTTTATCTGTGTCAATAAGTTCATTGTTTCCTAAGCATTAATTCAGCAGTGGACCAGCACTAAACACATGTGCACCACAGCTAGATCAAATAAAACTTAATCTCTCAAAAGCCACAAATTAAGATAGGCCCTGTGCTTACAAGGAGTGCATTAATCATAACCGATTAACTAAATATCGTTGTATTAGTACAGCATGCACTAGAACAATGATGAAATACTGAAGCCTACGTATGTCCACATGAAATAACGAAAAAAAAAGAAAATACAAAAAGACTCTTACTGCCTTCTTGCAGCACCACCAGAAATGATTGACTGTGTCCTTCAACCAGGTGAAGTGGATGCCATTGCCTTTTAGCCTTTGCAGCCTTGAGAGATCATGATAACAAACATTACTATTGTTTTTTTTTTGCACATGCTCATCATAGTTAATAAAATACACTTACTGCTGCAATCTAGTTCACTAGGTTCTTGGCACTGTGCCACATGTCAAGGCTGTGCCTTATCCCAAGGTCTTTGAACCTTCCTCTCTCTGGGTCTGAAAAGGGAAAAACAATCTTCCCGACAAACAGATTAGATGACAATGCAGTCAGCAATAAACATTGTGAAAATAAAAATTGTAGTGTTCACATGATTTTCAAGAAAAAAGCAAGCCACAAAGGTTCAGATACTGAATTTATCAAGATCCCTTACCGATCAGAAGCTGAAACCTTGTCAATGTTTGACAAATCAGGAGGCATAGCTCCCACACAAGTTGTCATTGATGGCATTGATGCCAAAAGGCAATTCATCAATTTTAATAGAAATTTAAGGAATGCTTTTTTCTAACTCCAACAACATAGCACTCCTGCCAGGAATAGGACCCTAACAAGGACCAAACTTCCTAAAGATGCCACTGGGCCCAAGAGTCATCTTGTGATGGAATCAATACTTTTACAACTCCATAGGGAAAACATTATTTCCAGATTTTGTCATCACTGTAAAAACAGGATGCACTCTGAAGAACCTACAAGGATGCCCAGAGCCCCACCCCCAACACACTTTCCAACTTCACAGCAAACACAGCCACCAAACAAAAGCATGCGCACACACACACGCACACACACACACAGCACTTAATTGATAATGAATATTAGGCCAGTGTCCTAGCAACACTACATGCAGTTATGCCTCAGTGTAGTCTTAATGAGAGGTGTGTGTCTTTTAAGTGCCTCAGAATTACACTGGGAAATTTGAGTGTGTGCGGTGTTAATTTCTAAGTTCATACCTCAACAAAAAAGCAGTGAGTGGCCACTTTTAAGAACTGTAAGTTAAGTGGCCACTTGATGGAGTGCTTAGTGGGTGAGTTGCTGGCTTGAGTTTTGACAGGGCATTAGCTGATTGTCTGGTTACAAAGGAACACAATGAGACCCTGAATCTCAGAGACTCTGTTGTGTGGGTGATTTGCATATTGTTGTTTTTTTTCCTCCCTTTAAGCTATGCAAGAGCATATATAACCTTTGATTTCCATCTTATTCATTGAAATGTTAATTAAAATTACTCTGTGTCATGAAAAATGCTTTCTGAAATATAGATGCAAGCAGCAATAAGGGAGCAAAGCAGTCCAAGCACATCCCCAGGAAGGCGTCCCGCATCAATAGACCCAGTTTAGTGTCAAGATATCAAACACTTGCTGATATATGACCTCATCCCCCATTTGACCGTCAGTTTCGATTGGCTATAACTGTCAAGCAGCTTTGAAAATACAAAATCCATATGACAACTTTTGTGAGGCTTAGTCTGAAGATCACCTGTAGTAAATTTGGTGAAAATTGGACATAATGTGTGACCTGCCTGTAGTTAATAGGAAAATGCATTTTCATTTATTATAGCAGCCCCCAGTGGGCAAATGAAGCATTTATTTTATTTATTTTTTGCACAACCTCAGGAACGGGTCCTGAGTCCAGAAACCAAGTTTGGTGTCAACACATCAAAGAGTTGCTGAGATATGACCGCACATCTTCGATTGGCTCTATCAGTCAAAATGTTTTGAAAATCAAAAATCCATATGACACATTTTGTGAGACATGGTTTGAAGGTTACCTGTAGCAAATTTGGTGAAAATGAGGCAAAATGTGTGGCCTGTGAATTTTTTTTAAACACTTTCATAAAATCCAACATGGCAAAAAATTCAACCGGCAGAAAGTTATGGCATGGGGTTGCATCATGTGTTGAGCTCATCTTGATCCAAGGAATGAAATGGTACCGCATACAAAAGTTACATGCATAAATGTATCTCCAAATTTGATCTGTTGGTGGCGCTGAGAGCACTAGGTACAGACATGAAACTTGTTGAAAAGAATCATGGGACTGTCTCCAGTAAGCGGGCCAAATTTCCCAACTTTTTCACTCTACGGTTCTAGGGGCTGACATAGACTCCCTTGTCAGAGGAAGAAAAAGATGTGGAAAAAGTGTAAGAAAGAAAAGGAAAGAAAAGGTAGAAACACTTAGGGAGCCTACGCAGCTTTGCCCCAAATAATACTTGCAGGTATTTATGCCATCTGTTTTTAAATAGGAAAACAATCCGAATGCTGAGAGTCTAACTGAATAACATGGCAAAAGGCACAGACACGGTGCCCTTCAATAACATTGGCACCTTTAATAAATATAAGCAAAAGCAACTATGAAAAAATGTCTTTGCTGTCTATCCTCTTCATCTTTCACTCAAAATATAATACTACTACTACTTTTGGCTGTTCCTGTCAGAGTAAAATCTGACCTGTAACTGTGGTGAAATTATTGAAATAAAAATATTTGATTATAAAATTAACATTTTTCTCAAACATGTGTGCCACAGTCACGGCAATAATTAAGAAGTTTAAAGCAGCTGGAAATATAGAGAATCGGCCTGAAAGAGGATGTGTGTCGAAACCGACCCCACGCACAGTGAGGAGGATGGTTCGAGTGGACAAAGAATCTTCAAGGATTACAGATGGAGAATCGCAGGCGTTAGTTGTGGCTTTGGGTCAGAAAGTCTCCAAAACTACGTTCAGACGCCACCTACATAACCACACGGTGTTTGGGAGGTTGCCAGCAAAAATCCTCTGCTTTCATCAAACAACAAACTCAAGTGCCTACAGTTTGACAAATGTTACTGGAGCTTTTAATGGGATCGGGCTTTTTGGCAACGAACACCAGGGGTGGGATTGGTGTAGACCAGTGTTTCTCAACCGGGGGTCCGCGGACCCCTAGTGGTCCGTGGTGTAATTGCAAGGGGTCTGTGAAAATAAAATATCTTTAAAAAAAAGATCCTATGACATTTATAGAAATAGGATTATTTCACTCAAATGTGACTGAGACCGTTATCTACCTGAACTATAAAGGGTAACAGGACTTTTTTCTCTAATTACATCTGTTTCACAAGTGTAATTTATTGTATTTTAATAAGAGATCTCGCTCCCGTTTGCATTGTTAAAAGTTACTGCATAAAAATTCTGTTGTTACATATATCTGAAAGTTGCTGAATACATATTCTGTTTTGTTACATATATCTGAAAGTTACTGCATAATAATTCTGTTTTGTTAACTATATCTAAGTTACAACTGAAAGCTCTTATTTTTGCCCCAAAGAGTGAATAAATGCTATAATGCAATTTAAAATGCAGTTTCTACTGTTTCTATCAAATTGCAACCCCCCTCCCCCAAGATCAGGTGGAGGGGTCCTCAGAGTAGATCAAAAATACGCAGGGGGTCCAGGACCCCAAAAAGGTTGAGAACCACTGGTGTAGACAGAAAGATAGCCATGCTGAAAAGTATCTCATCCCCACTGCAAAGTATGATGGTGGAGCTTTGATGTTGTGGGGCTGTTTTCCATGTCCCTGGACAACTTGTTAAGATATATGGTATCAAGGACTCCATCAAGCACCAGCAGATATTAAATTAAAACCTCAGAATCAAGGTTTTGCCATGGCCATCCCAGTCCCCTGACCTGAAGCCCATAGAAAACCTGTGGGATGAGCTGGAGAGGAGAGTCCACCAGCAAAGACCTAGGAATTTGAAGGGCCTAGAGAGATTCTGTATGGAGGAATGGTCACACAGTCCCTGGCCAAGTGTTGTCCAACCTCATTATACATTATAGGGAAAGAAACAGAGCTGTTATCTTGGCAAAGGGAGGCTGCACAAAGTATTAAATGGAGAGGTGTGGAACATGTTTTTCAGAAAAATATGTTTCATGATACAAATGTATTTTTCCTTTCAATCGTTTCACTTAAAGGTTTGATTTTTTTTTCATATTTTGAGTGAAAGATCAAGAGGCTAACCAGCATATATTTTTCCATAGCCTCTTTTGCACATATTTATCAAGGATGCTGATATTAGTGGAGGATACCGTACATGTACGAGGTAAGTGAGTGCTGAAGTAGTGACAGGCAAATATGAGTAAGTTTAGCTTCTGAGGATTTGAACTGAGTTATGCATAAATTACCCCCCCACACACACACACACACACTTCTGAGTGATGATAACTGTATGAACTATAACTGCAGCTATTCTGATCACAGTGCAGAAAGACATGTCTTACAGACAGGTTTCAAAAGACCATTGCTCGATCGTCCTGGAGAAGATCAGTTTCTGTCTGTACATCACGTGTAATCTTAGATATCACTGGTCCTATTTTGACCAAATTCAAGGGAATGAGGCATCCTGACACTGCACTCTGGTATTTACAAAATAATAAAAATTGGCCCAAAACGGCAACCCCCTAAAGCCAAAAAGATCCCAAGCATAAAAAAAACCCAAATCCCCCCCAAAAACTTTCTCACCACCTGCAGCTAGCGTTGAAATTTCATATACCTATGTTCAAAACAATTTCTCCCATCTGGACGCCCCCCCACCCCCTTGGAGCTCTGCCCATTTATAATATCTAGTAATTTACATAATGTTATGTTTTCATATTATACTGCCATGATCTTGAGCCGGGGGGGGGGTCATTGCATCATTCTGTTTATTGTTATTACTTCTTCCTCTACTACGGTAATGAGTCAAAATTATATATCAATAGCACATTTGTTGTGACCAATTATTTGCACACACACATTGACTATTGTTGCCAGCAGTAACAAGTTAAAGGGTTAGTTATTGAAATTAGGTGGTAAGAGTTACTCTCAACTAGTGTTATGGGTGGATGGACATTACCTTGGTCGGCGACTCCAGTGGTCGCAGATCTGGCTGCTGGTTCCAGGTAGTGGGCACAAAAATGAGCAGCAGCAAACTGAGACAGCAAATAAACTCTTTTGAAGCCACAATAAAACATAAAACAATATGGTATTAAATAATGCTGTTAACATGTCTGTGAATGTTCTCACTCATCCAGGTCATGGTTATCCAAAGGAATTGAATCAAGTGCAACTGGACTTGGTATATATCCGTGAAGACGTTTCGCCTCTCATCCAAGAGGCTTCATCAGTTCGACTGGCTAGACTAGACCAAGCGACTAGCAAAGGCACGAACCAACATGGGGATCACTGGTTCGAATCCCCGTATTACCTCCGTCGGACGTCCCTACAGACACAATTGGCAGTGTCTGCGGGTGGGAAGCCAGATGTGGGTATGTGTCCTGGTCACTGCAGTAGCACCCCCTCTGGTTGGTCGGGGTATCTGTTTGGGTGGAGGGGGAACTGGGGGGAATAGTGTGATCCTCCCACGTGCTACGTCCGCCTGGCGAAACTCCTCACTGTCAGGTGAAAAGAAGTGGCTGGCGACTCCACATGTATCGGAGGAGATATGTGGTAGTCTGTAGCCCTCCCAGGCTTGGCAAAAGGGGTGGAGCAGTGACCGGGATGGCTTGGAAGAGTGGGGTAATTGGCCAGATACAACTGGGGAGAAAAAGGGCATAAAAAAAAAAGTGGATTCAAAAAATTTTAATTTTCACCTGTCTTCACCTGTTCTGTGTAATTTAGGACAAACAGCAGGTCTGCATGACGCTTTGTAAACTCACAGCAGGCATTAAATTGGATCCAAATATCTCTACAACACTGAAGGACAGCTATTACTACTACTTTCGGCTGCTACCGTTAGGGGTCGCCACAGTGGATCATCCGTTTCCATTTGTTCCTGTCTTCTGCATCTTCCTCTGTCACACCAGCCACCTGCATGTCCTCCCTCACCACATTCATAAACCTCCTCTTTGGCCTTCCTCTTTTCCCCTTCCCTGGCAGTTCCATATTCAGCATCCTTCTCCCAATATACCCAGCATCTCTCCTCCACACATGTCCAAGCCATCTTGCCTCTCTTGCTTTGTCTCTAAACCGTCCAACTTGAGCAGTCCCTCTAATATAATCGTTCCTAATCCTGTCCTTCTTCGTCACTCCCAGTGTAAATCTTAGCATCTTCAGCTCTGACACCTCCAGTTCTGCCTCCTGTCTTTTCATCAGTGCCACTGTCTCCAAACCATATAACATAGCTGGTCTCACAACCATCTTGTAAACCTTCCCTTTAACTTTTGCTGGTACCCTTCTGTCGCAAATCACTCCTGACACTCTTCTCCACCCACTCCACCCTGCCTGCCCTCTCGTCTTCACCTCTCTACTGCACTCCCCGTTACTTTGGACAGTTGACCCCAAGCATTTAAACTCATATGCCTTCGTCACCTCCACTCCTTGAATCCTGACCATTCCACTGGCATCCCTGTCGTATGATTTCTCTAAATCTACAAAGACACAATGTAACTCCTTCTGGCCTTCTCTATACTTCTCGATCAACATTCTCAAAGCAAACATCGCGTCTGTGGTGCTCTTTCGTGGCATGAAACCATACTGCTGCTCGCTAATCGTCACCTCTCCTCTTAACCTAGCTTCTATTATTATTTCCCATGTTTCATGCTGTGGCTGATCAACTTTATACCTCTGTAGTTGCTACAGTTCTGCACATCGCCCTTGTTCTTGAAAATCGGTACCAGGATGCTTCTTCTCCACTCCTTGGGCATCCTCTCACTTTCCAAGATTGTGTTAAACAATCTAGTTAAAAACCCCACTGCCATCTCTCCTAAACATCTCCCGGCCTCCACAGGTATGTCATCAGGACCAACTGCCTTTCCACTCTTCATCATCTTCATAGCTGCCCTCACGTCCTCCTTACTAATCCACTGAACTTCCTGATTCACTATCCCTACATCAGCCAACCTTCTCTCTCTCTCGCTCTCTCTCTCTCTTTCTCTCTCTCTCTCATTTTCTTCATTCATCAGCCTCTCAAAGTACTCCTTCCACCTTCTCAGCACACTCTCCTCGCTTGTCAGCACATTTCCATCTCTATCCTTGATCGCCCTAACTCGCTGCACATCCTTCCCAGCTCGGTGCCTCTGTCTTGCCAATCGGTACAAGTCCTTTTCTCCTTCCTTAGTGTCTAACCTGTCATACAACTCACCATACACCTTTTCCTTTGCCTTTGCCACCTCTCTCTTCGCTTTACGCTGCGTCTCCTTGTACTCCTGTCTACTTTCTTCATCTCTCTGACTATCCCACTTCTTCTTTGACAACCTCTTCTTCTGTATACTTGCTGTACTTACTCATCCCTCCAAGTCTCCTTGTCTTCCTTCCTCTGTCTCTAGCTGTCTCCTTCACTATTTCTGCAGTGGTTGAGTGGTTGCCCAGCCATCTGGCAACTCTTCACTACCACCCAGCGCCTGTCTTAACTCCTCCTTGAACTCCACACAACATTGAAAGACAGCACAGCGCTTTAAAAATAACCCTAATTTAAGCCATTATGGGGAAAAATGACTAACTCCTGCAGTTGAATGGTTGTATAACCAGGTGTGTGGAACTGCTGAAAACAGCCAACAAGGGACCCCCCTATTGCTTCAGCTGGCCAGATGTATTTACAACATTGCTCACTAATAATCTCTAAACGTCCCCGACAAAAGTCAGCTGCTTGTGTGTATGTGTGTGTGTATGTATTAATGACTAATTTAACCAGGTGTGTTTGGAAGCACATCTTGAGATTAAATACTGCTTGAAACATTTTCACAAAATATGGATTTTTATATATTTTTTAGTTTATCTATTTACACATTTATTTATTGGTTGTTTTAAAAAAAAAAAAATTGATTACTGGTCATTTGGGCTTGACAATGAACATCATTGAGTGTTTTTTTTTTGCAAAATAAGAGTTCTGTACTGCACTGGCATGGGTGGTCTGCAAAGAAATAGCAATGTTTTATAACAAGATCATTATTTTCTGCAAGACATGATTCACACATTGTGGTCTAAAGGCTAATTTTATGCCATAAACATTCATAAATGCACCGAGCTATGTAAAATTCATATTTTCTGTTTCATTTCCACATTTGGGACATGGAATATTTGTCAACACAGGAGCATGTGAATGTTTGGAATCTTGGACTGCCTCACAATGGGGAAGAAGAGGCCTATCCTGAGGCTTGTCTATGGGCAAGCAAGGCAACATTTGATATCCATCACTTTGAGGCATGTCTGTCCCCTCTGAAAAACCTTGGATTTACTCATTTTACTATACATAACAGTACAGTAAGTGTTAACAACATTTCACATATTTGTTGATTTCAACAGCGGAAGTCACACTCAGAATTTGGAGCAAGCAGCATTCAAATCAAAGGCTGATGACAATGAGAAAACAGGTCAAAGACCACCTTAATGTCACTGAGTGGACATAAAGGTAGAACGAGTAGAATTTGTCGGTTGCGGTTTGTAAACACAACATTCAAAGTGGGCTCTTCTTCCCTGGCTGGACGTCACCTGATGGACATGCTCCCTGACCGCAGTAGCCAGAACACATCCCAGTGTACATGCTAACTCCGCATTGCTCTTCATCCCCATCCTCTCCTTCAGTGATCACCAGCACGTGAAAGCCAACCTCAGATTCACTCTCATTTTGGAACAAGCTTTGGATCTGGCACCTGGACGCTACATTTTCATAGAGTCCCGCTGTAACCCAGTACTATACTACTTTTCCATCCATCCATCCATTATCCAAGCCACTTATCCCAATCGGGGTCGTGGGAATGCTGGAGCCTATCACAGTAGTCATTGGGCGGCAGGTGTGGAGACACCTTGGGCAGGCCACCAGTCCATCACAGGGCCGACACACACACACACACACCTAGAGACAATTTAGTACTACCGATTCACCTGACCTACATGTCTTTTGGACTGTGGGAGGAAACCTGAGAACCGGGAGGAAACCCACGCACACATGGGGAGAACATGCAAACTCCACACAGAGGACGACCCGGGACGACCCCCAAGGTTGGACTACCCCAGGGGTTTGAACCCAGTACCTTTATGCTGTGAGGTGACCGCGCTAACCAGAAGCTACCAAAGTGGCTAAAGGTGGTTGAATTGTGTGGCTATCCATTGCCTGTATGTCGGCCTGTCTTTTGGCAAAGGTCAGTTTTAAATCCATCATCCCATTCTACGTCTCAGCCAACTCAAACATCAGCTGCCTGTGGATCAACAGGTAGTACTGGACATTCAGGTCGTTAGTGATATGTGTTATAATATTTTTAATATTTGATTACCTTCTTTAATAACTGTAAAACATATTTCATTCATAGTTTATTGGTAATCAAGATTTGATGTTAGTCAACATATTAAAATAATTTAAGATTGCCATCTTAATTAATGTTTACACATAATCATTGCATTAATAAGAAAATATGACTTAACACATAGAGTATTAACTAATTTCAGGATAAGAAGAGTATGCTGTCAAGGACCATTGACACACTCACAGGGATCCATGGGTTACACACACCTGCCGGGCTTTACATATATATACTTAGCACAAAAAGTAAAGGAATTTGTGTTTGGTAGATTATTTCTTTGTTGTAACAATGCTTCTTGGCAATAAATCTTTTACCGTTGGAAAGCCTGTTTATTTCCCTTTTAAATGGTGCCACATTTGTAAGGAACATGCATTTGTGGGATGAGCAGCAGAGCTGAGTATGTGGGTTGCGCCCATGAAAAATTTGCCAAATCTTCTCAATCCCAAACAGCTTATTTTGCTATTGCTATTGACTCTTGTTTTGAGCTTCTGGTACCCCAGGTGCTGACAATCAGGTGTCTGATATAAGATTTATTGCCAAGAAGCATTGTTACAACAAAGCATAATCTGCCAAACACACATTTCCTTACTTTTTGTGCTAAGTTACCACAGAGTTAATGGACGGACCAGACCAATTCAACTATCAAACCCCACTAAGCTAAACTCTACACACTAGTTTTTCCACAAATAGTTTCCGTGTGTGTGTGTGTGTGTGTGTGTGTGTGTGTGTGTGTGTGTGTGTGTGTGTGTGTGTGTGTGTGTGTGTGTGTGTGTGTGTGTGGGGTCGGCATTTGGTCCCAGCATCACTACAACATATAGAAATGGATGTTAGAAAAATTAATGATTGTTTGCAGCTGAGTGCTGCATAAGGTAATGACTATTAACTAACTTGTATTTCACCATTGTCATGATTTATTTAGTTTTGTGTTTGCCATTACTATTACATTGATTAATGCTAGTTAATGTACCCTTAAATGTAAAGTGTTTCCATTTGTTATCAGCTTCTTTTTTTGTTTGCTTATATTTTCACTACCTACAAAAGTTTAATTGTTTGTATGTGTCAACCTATACAGTCAATGTAATTCTGAGGAGTCTGGCCTCTGGCCTTTCAAGATACATACAATTTGTTCAATTATTCAATTCCGCCTTGCAACATTTAAAAATACACTGCAAATGGCCACTACCGTATTAAAGCAGCATCCGTAAAAAAGTAATTTGCAGCGATGCACTGGAAAAATTGGGAAAGACAACTCTTTTTGTATCAGACATCAAGGACAGAGAGTGAAAGAGAGATCGACACAGGGACATTTGCCAAAAGCGAAACTCGCCAGTTAAAGCTGCATTGTACTGTGTTCTAGAGTGCTACGTCCAACATTAGGTCAATGTACTGGATATTCCAGTAAAACTTGGATACACAGATTAACCCCTGGCTGAACGACGCATGAAAACATCTTCTGTAGATTCACTTATCAGTGGTTGGCTGAAAAAACTAAAATAAAATATTAATCATTATGTATAGAATGATCATGGATTTTTTTTGGAACAACATATCTACATGGGATCAGTATTAAAGGGGGCAATCAGTTCAGCTCACCTGTTTATTATTATTTTTTATTTGATTTGATTAATTTTGTTTTATTTTATCCCCATGCATGGCAAGTGACAGATCTTCAATTTTGTACCTTTTACTTTGTGTCCCTAACAACATTTATGCAAATATCTGCTCTAACCAAAAGGTCAAGTTTCTGGCAGGTGAATAAATACATTAATTTCAATTAAATAAAAAATCAAAAATTCTTGAGACACACACACACACAAAATATATATTTTCTTTAAAGGTTTCTAACTGGCTGAAATGCCTCCTCCTTCCTTGTGTTTTTCACCTACTATGCCTCCCTGTCATTTTAAATACTACTACTACTACTACTATCGGCTGCTCTTGTTAGGGGTCACCACAGCGGATCATCCGTTTCCATTTCTTCCTGTTCTCTGCATCTTCCTCTGTCACACCCCCACCTGAATGTCCTCCCTCACCACATCCATAAACCTCCTCTTTGGCCTTCCTCTTTCCTGGAAGCTCCATATTAAGTATCCTTCTCCCAATATACCCAGCATCTCTCCTCCACACATGTCCAAGCCATCTCAATCTTGCCTCTTGCTTTGTCTCCAAACCATCCAACCTGAGCGGTCCCTCTAATATAATCGTTCCTAATCCTGTCCTTCTTCGTCACTCCCAATGAAAATCTTAGCATCTTCAACTCTGCCACCTCCAGCTCCACCTCCTGTCTTTTCATCAGTGCCACTGTCTCCAAACCATATGACATATGGTTATGTAACCCTGTCATTTTAAATAAACCTGTGTATTACACGTTAATTTCCTGTAAGGTTAGGCATTCACCACCAAACTGGGTTGCCTTTTCAATAATGATCAATGTACTCATGTTTCCAAAACAGCACTTTGGAACAAAGTGTTCATCAGATCCCACACATAGTTTCTTGGATATGGACAGATCAGTGCAGTCTCTGATACTTTTGGGGATGGAGTTCCAGAGAGAGGGGGCAGCAATGATGAAGGCTCTGTTGCCCCAGGTCTGGTGCTTAGTCCTGTGTGGTCAGTCCTGTGTGTACTGAAGGCTGTGAGGAGGAGTGTGGTAGTGAAGCAGTCAGTGAGGTAGGAGAGGGCCTGGTTATGAAGGGATTTGTGAGTGAGGAGGATGAATTTGAATTGGATCTGTTGTGGGACATGGAGCCAGTGGACATTCTGGAGGACAGGGGTGATGTGGTCAAGGGAGTGGGAGTGGGTGTTTGTGTAAGACTTTGGATGATGAGCTGTAGAAAATGTTGTTGTAGTAGTCAATTCTAGATGTGATGAAGGCATGGATCAAGGTTTCAGTAGCAGAGAAGGAGAGTGATGGGCGGAGACAAGCTATGCTTTTTTAGGTGGAAAAAGGCAGTTCAGGTGATCTGATTGATATGGTGTTCGAAGGAGAGATTACTGTCGAAAATGAATCCAAGGTTGCAGCTGTGTGGGGAGGGGATAAAGTAATCAATGGCAGGACAACAGTTATGAGTAGCTTTGGTAAGTGATTTGGGACTGATGATGATGATGTCAGATTTACCACAATTCAGTTTGAGGAAGTTGGCTTACATCCACGATTTAATTTCATTGAGGCGACTGCATTAAGTTGTAGTGGTGATGGAGCTAGTGGAGATGTAGAGCTGGACATTATTGGCGTAACAGTGGAAGTGGAGACCATGATGACGTATGATGTTACCAAGTGGGAGCATGTAAAGGATGAACAGGAGTGGACCAAGCAACGGACCCTGGTGGACACCTCGGTACAGAGGCGCGGTGAAGAAGGTGCAGTTGTTGATGCTAATGAACTGTTGTCTGTTTGTGAGATATGACTTTAGCCAGGACAGGGCAGTACTGGTGATGTTGAGGGAGGATTCAAGGCAGGAGAGAAGAGTGGTATTTTTGATAGTGTCAAAAGCTGCAGCGAGGTTGAGGAGGATGAAATTGTTGACATGGCCAGAGTCTGCAGAGAGGAGGAGATCGTTCGTGACTTTAAGGAGGGTTGTGACTGTGCTGTGCTAAGCGGGAACCAGATTGAAATGGTTCAAACAGGTCATTAGAGATGACGTGAGCTTTGAGTTGGGAGGCAACAACACATTCAAGTATTTCTGATAGAAAACAGAGATTGGAGATAGACCGGAAAGTGCTCATGTTATCAGGGTTGAGTCCAGTCTTTTTGAAGGTGGGGGTGACAGCAACCAGTTTAAGCGTATGGGGGACTGAAACAGAGCTGAAGGAGGAGTTTATGATTTCTGTGATGAGTGAGGAGATAGCTGGGAGACAGTCATTAACAATATTGGATGGGATGGGATCCAGAACACAATTGGAACTTCCCATTCCTATCATAAAGATGGATGGTTCCTTTGGGGACACAGGGGAGAACTTTGACAGGGGTTGAGTGGTAAATGGGGGTGGGGGGGTGGAGAGGGTGGGGATATGGTAAAATTGCTGTAGATGGTGTCAATTTTAATTTGATAAATGAAAGGAAAGAGTTGTACTTCTTAATTGTGAAGAAATTGAAGGTATTTCCACTGGGTTTGAGAAGTTTATTGTGAAAGACAGCCTTAGAGTTGGTAGAGCCAGAGTGTATGAGATGCAAGCATTAGATGGACTGAGTTGTGATGACAGTGTCTTTGTATTGTTGAAGGTAGTCTGTGTAGGCTTGGAGATGCACTGCTAAACTAGCTTTCTTGCAAAGTCTTTCAAGCTGGCACTAACAGGATTTTGTTTGATGGAGTTCATGAGTATACCAGGCAGATGAGTGTGTGAATGAGACTATTTTGGTTTTAATGGGGGCCAGCTGATCAAGACAGGAGGAGAGCGAGTCATTATAATAATTGACAAGATCAGAGGGATTATCAGACAGCGGGGGAGGGGAGGCAGACATTTTACTGGCAAGAGAGGCAGAAAGAGCTGTGGGGGAGATAGATTTGAGATTTCTGAAGGATATAATGCGTTTGACTTTTGGGATGGGGGTAAAGATGTCAATGTCCTTGGTGACTGCCAGGTGGTCAGAGATATTGAGGTTGAGGCTGGAGAGTTGGTGTATTGTGAGACCAGTGGAGCAGACCAAATCCAGGATGTGGCCACAGCTGTGAGTGGGGAAGTTAATATGCTGTGTGAAGTTGAAGCATTGTAGCAGTTCCAGGAATTATATGACAGATTTACAGCCAGTGTCTTCAATGTGAATATTAAAATCACCCAGGAGGAGAACGGAAGGTGAGGTGGCACATAGCTGGGTCAGAAAATCAGAGAAGTCAGACAGAAAGGAGGAGTTTTGCTTGAGGGCGGGGGGGGGGGTAGATAACAGCAATGACAAAGGGAGTGGGACCAGAGAGTTTGAAGGCAAGGTGTTCGAAAGAATGAGTGGCAGGAATTGAAACGGTGGTTGTTTTAATGTCCTTCCTGCAAACAGCAGCAACACCACCTCCCCACCCCTCAAGATGAGGTTTATCAATGTATGTATATCCTGTGGGTGTGGTCTGGTTTGGTGAGAAATAGTCCAGGGGCTTATGCTGGGTTTAAGTGAGGCAGAGGAAATCAAGGTTACTGTCAGTTATAAATTCATTCAGAATGAGGCTTTTGTTATTGGGTGAACGTGTGTTGAGTAAAACCAATTTCAGATGACATTGCATCATGACAGGTTGTGAGGACTGAGGAAAGGGATTTAGATTGGACTGATTCACATGTCATTTGTTGTGGTAATGGTAAGGGTAATGATGTCTGCTGGTAATACGGTCAGGAATGGGCAGAGGTAGAACAGGAGTGTAATCATACCACAAGGGGGAGTTGGTGTGAGCGAAGGATGCGACAGTCATTGTTGTGGGGAAAGGGGAAGAAGGTGTGATGTAAATAGTCAATCACGTGTGGAGGACAGAACAGCGTGCTGCATATTAGCAGCAAGCATGTGAGTACTTAGCATGTTCAGTTGAAGACTGTCTCGAATGTACAATTGAACCCACTTTGAAATGGCGTTGGCATTCCCAACACTGGGGATGCCACTGTGGCTGTCCATGCTAAAAGTGCATGCACATGTTAATGTCAGTGACTTTGAATCAAAGCATTCATCTATTATTTATATTAACAAGAAGCTTTGGTAGGTCAGTAGAGTCTGTTTCTTATGTCAAAAGCTGAATAAGCATGCCACAGCCAGGTGTTGGATATTATCCACTGGCGGCTACTGATTAGAAGACACTTTCGTCTCTCCACCTCTCCATCTTGCTGTCCTTGCCTTACTGCAACCCCTAACCCCCCCCCCACACACACACACACACACAAAACACCTTTTCCTGCCAGGGGCTGGATATAAAGAAAAATATGTTTTATTAACATCTAACCAACTTGAAATTGATTTGGGTAAACATATCACTATCCAGGTCTTATATTTGACTTTAAAGGTACATGTATAGAATTTGAACGGCGTTTAGCTTCATCTGGGTAAAATCCAGATGCCTCACCTGCATGGGAAGAGGTCTGTGATACTTCATTGATTTCTCCCCTTTCCCTTTAGTTCTTCACCTTGTCTGATTTATGTGCTACTTTACTGATCCCCATGATGTTTATTTATTTATTGCATTGTTTGTTTCATAAGTACACACCTGGAGCTATTCAAAATTCAGTATTATGATGCTCAAGGACACTGGAGTATGACAAATACCAAGCTGATGCAGAGGTTTTGGTTTTTCCCCTAAACTGAATTGTCGTCTTTCTTAGATGAGGCTAAACAGAGTGTGACTTTGGACCTGCACAGCCTGGTCTCACAGACAAAACGTTCATGAAACAACATATTTGCCGGCACCAAAAAAGATTGATGGCCAACAGATCAATCAATGAGGATGTGACTGTAGACCGAGATGTGCTTTTAACCCCAGTTTACATGTGATGCAGATTATTATTATAGTCTTGTCAATAGGTCTCCAAGATCTTTACCCTGACCTTAACCACAGCAAACCAACAAACCCTGACCTTAACCACAACAAATTTATCTCACTCTTTTTTCCCCATCCTGCCCTCCCTGCTGATGTTCATAAATGACTAGGGGTGCAGCTGCAGCAGCAAATCATTAAGACAGAGCAGAGAAGGTCAAGTGCTTCATAAAGATGTTGGACAATTAAAAACTCACTGAGACAATTTAACTCTGAAAAGGTTAGTGCACCCTTTTCTCTCTCTCTCACTCTCACATATGCACACACACACACACACACACACACACACACACACACACACACGAGATGCCGTCACAGACATTTTTCACAAAAGCACCAGTAGACCATTTCACACTCAGAGAAACTCTGAGTTGCAAGTCCCTCCTGTGGAGCACAAACAAGCTCAGCCACATGCACACCCAATTCAGACACAAACAAACCCACGCACACACTATTTTCTCTAGGACATGTGCACACAAATACAGACATATACACTTGCACACGTAAAACCACTGAACAAGTCACAGTCACACATATACACATGGAAGTGTGTGCACAGTCTGTGACAAAAATGTTGTTGTCAAAGCTCAGAAGGAAAAGACTTTAAAGACCACATGAAATGGCAGTGAGGTTGCTGTGAGCTTCCAAGCTGTGACACATTTCTGAGAGGAAAAGACGGTTGGGGTGGGATTTAATAAGGGGCGGATGGTCGATTTGATTGGTGTGCTAATGTGAATGAGCGCCGATCATTAATTTTGGAGCCATGGCGCTTAGATGGAAGGAAAGAGTGTTTTTTTGGATGCGAATGTCTAAGTAAACAACTGTGTCACATGAAATTCGAGGCTCACATTTAGACTTTTATAAGGTGGGAGAGGGGTGAGGAAATTCGAATCAAATTACCACACTGGACATTTGTTTTTCTTGATGCCCACCCACACGTGCAAGGAGATGAAACGATGAATTTGATGCCTTTTCCAGGAAGAGAAAACACAGGATGCAAATAAAAAGGACATTATTTTGTGTGAAGTCTTAGGCACACAATGTCAACAAAAATGACAACTTCGTACAGATAAAAGAGGTAAAAAAAAAAAACCAGAGGACCAGGCATTTTTCATCCTTTTTGGTCTTTAAATGCAATAAATGATTTGCTTTCTTTTGCACAAATGCTCACTGAACAATGTCCCTTACAGTCTGGAGACTCTTGTGGGAACAATTAAAAAGACATAAGAAAGCACAGCTCTTATGAGCTCAGAGGACATTGCTGCCATCACACCAATTTGCTAAATGACTGTCATTTTACAAACAATTTACCCAATAGCAATTTAATATGTGTTGCATCATACTGGAGGATTTCCTTCACTGCACAATCTCATTCAGTCTGTCATGCTGAAGTGCACGCATGAGACTGCTCAGAGATAGTGCAGAGATAGAATAGTAACATAGGCATGAATAATGATGAATAAATAAAGATTTTTGATTATAACTGATTTGACTATGATCGATTCCTACATGTACTTTCCATGGGGGCAACCAAGATGGATCATTTTAGGCATCCTTTGGGCAACTAAAGATAAGCTGTTGACACGTAGTATTTCCAAATTTATATTCAGTGTCAGATCTGCGAGATGGTCAGTAATTACTTTGTATTAACTTTTCCTTTCTAAGACAGAAAATATTTGCTTGGCATCTTAAAAACACAATACCTTGTACAAAAACACAAGGTTGCCCCTTGTGCAACTCGGGGTAGCAATAGCTCAGGAGAGCAGGCTGTCTGGTAACTGAAGGGTTGCTGGTTTGATTCTCCTCTCAACACAAGTGCCGAGATGCCTTTGAGCAAGACACATCTGTTCCTGATGAGCTGGTTATTGCCTTGCACGACTGATGCCACCATCGGTGTGTGAATTTGAGGCATCAATTGTGAAGCGCTTCTGGTGGCTGCTGCAGCTACAACAGCAGTCCTTTTAACTAGCAATTTTAATTAACACACACACACACACACACACACACACAAAACACTAAAACCTACTTGCAGAATCAATTTCTTTGGCAAAATGCTTCAATTATGGTACACACATCTGTGTCCCAGATATCAGTAAAGTTGTGTTTGGTAAACCTGAACTGAAAACAAACCCAAAGCTCATTCAAGAGTCAACAAAAAATTAATTTTCACAAGTTTACAACCACACAAATGGGCACCTACAGTAAACCCAATATTGACAATACATACACCAAACTCCTTTGAGCTTGGCAAACCATTTTATTTTGTAATCACAGCTTTGAAGCTTTTTTTTTAATTATTATTATTTTAGTCGGACTATCTAAAAAAATGCCAAGCTTTTCTCATTCCATTAAAAACAACTTATTGGGATAATAAGTCATTTGCTGGCAATTGGAGAACATTTCCTCAAGAGGTTTTTTTTTTAGCTCTTTTGTGAAGGCTATGTTGAAAAAATCAAGTACAATTTTAAAATAACTATCATTATGTGTGATACTGAGATATTGAATCTTAAACTCCAGGTTAGATTTCTGGCTGAGAATTAAAAAAAAAATTTTTTTTTTTTATCATAGACCTTTGGCAAACAGCTGGAAACCTTTTACTAGAGGACTCATTCATCTTTGTCAAACAACTAAGTGATTTTCTTTCCAGAAACAAATGCAAAGGGGTGTCCGCGTAGTGTAGCGGTCTATTCCATTGCCTGCCAACACGGGGATTGACAGTTCGAATCCCTACACAATTGGCCGTGTCTGCGGGTGGGAAGCCAGATGTGGGTATGTGTCCTGGTCACTGCTCTAGCCCCTCCTCTGGTCAGTCGGGGTGCCTGTTCGGGGGGGGGGGTAACTGGGGGGAATAGCGTGATCTTCCCATGCACTACATCCCCCTGGTGAAACTCCTCACTGTCAGGTGAAAAGAAGTGGCTGGCAACTCCACATGTATCGGAGGAGGCATGTGGTAGTGTGCAGCCCTCCCCGGATTGGCAGAGGGGGAGGATCAGGAACAGGGACGGCTCAGAAGAGTGGGGTAACTGGCCAGATACAATTGGGGAGAAAAAGGGGAGAAAAAAAGATATAAATGTAAAATTTGACATGAAAACCTTGTGATGATGATACAACTGATGTAGTAGGGGCTTTTTCAGTGTTATTTGGGAGCAATAAATTAACATTTCTTACCCATGATGGCTCATCCAAGACAAAGATGTGAAGCGATCATAAATGGCTTGGAAACCATCTTGTTGCTGCTAATTAACTTGGCTGGCAGCTATATTTCTCACATCCAACGTGTTGTGTTGTACTGTATTGCTAGTAGCATTGAGTAATCCTATATATGGAAGAGTTTTACGCTAACACATCTGATCATATTAAACCAAGAAAAATGCTGTGAGGCAAAAAAGGTGAGATGTCTGCAAATAGCTCTGTCTCTTTCCTCTCCCTCTTCTCATTTCATCTTACCTTCTCATTTTCTGTCTTTCAACCAGCTCCATCATTTGTGCTCGGGACAGTTTGGTCTGCATTTAAAAGCCTGTGAAAACATGGCGCTCAAAGTCATTTCCTGGGGATCAATGTGCTGAGCTGATAACAGTCTTTAATACCAAGCTCAGAGCAGTGTGAAAGCCAGAAAAACAAAAAGCAAACAAAAAGCTGGAGCTTTTGATGCCCTGATTAAAGGGAACAATATTCAGAGATGCTCGTTCTCTTGTACTTGAATATGTAATATAGATACATAAAACAGATCTAGATAAAATCAAAAATAAAATCGGCAAAAAGTAAGCCTGCTGGTGGGGGGCTGGGGGCCTGTTGATTATTCTGGGTGGGTGGGTAGGGAAGAACCTGGTGATTAGTCTGGGGGGCAGGGGGCCTTTGGTCCATCAGGACCAAAACCTCACCACACAAGTTTCCTCCCTGTTGCAGAGGGAGTAATCAACAGTCCTCCAGCGATGTCACACACACACACACACACACACACACACACACACACACACACACACACACACACTATATTTTGCTTCAGTATATATTTTTTCACAAACTTATTTTACCTAAATTTTGTTTGATCTTGTTTTATTTTCCGCACCAAAAAGGCCAAGCTCAATTCCTAATGCTGGTAATGCAGATGGCAATAAAAGGATCCCCCCCCCTTTTCTCCCCAATTGTATCCAGCAATTACCCCACTGTTCCGAGCCGTCCCGGTCGCTGCTCCACCCCTTCTGCTGATCCGCCACATGCCTCCTTCGCTACATGTGGAGTCGCCAGCCGCTTCTTTTCACCTGACAGTGAGAAGTTTCACCAGGGGGACGTAGCGCATGGGAGGATCACGCTATTCCCCCCCAGTTCCCACTACCCCCCGAACAGGCACCCCAACCGACCAGAGGAGGTGCTAGTGTAGCGACCAGGACACATACCCACATCCTGCTTCCCACCCGCAGACACTAATCAATTGTGTCTGTAGGGACACCTGACCAAGCCGGAGGTAAGACAGGGATTTGAACCGGCGATCCCCGGGTTAGTAGGCAACGGAACAGACCGCTACACTGAATAAAAGGATTTCTGATTGTGATTCTGTTTACATGGAGTTATACTGTCCTAATGAAAATGAGTAAGTCATGCTGATGGCCCGGCCATATCAGGTTTGCTGTTACATCTGTAAAGGAAACAAGATGCTGGGAGAATAATAAATGAAAGACCTTCAATTACACATTTTCCACTACACCAATATACATTGCCAGCTTTCCGTTATGTGTGTGTGTGTGTGTGTGTGTGTGTGTGTGTGTGTGTGTGTGTGTGTGTGTGTGTGTGTGTGTGTGTGTGTGTGTGTATATATTGACACTTTTTTTTTAAATTTTTTATTCGATCAAGTTAAGTGGGCAGAGTTCAGTGATGATTTTTCCCCCCATCACACAGAGCCTGCAGCCATTCTACCAGGAGTTTTCAAACACACACACATACACAAAAGACAAACAGAGATTGGCATTTGAGCAAGCAAACCATCACAATCGTGGCTACACTACAAATTATTCAACACATTCCATCAATAACGCTATTAGGCGGTGCTACAAGAGGCGTCAACTGGCCATCTACACAATCTACACAGGAATTAGACTAAGCAAACCAACGAAGGAAAGTTGAATTTGTGAACGTTGTGTCCAAATGAACTGATTCAGCTTTCTTTCTTTGATTTTCTTAACTGGATCATTGAGCATGCACAGAGACTAAGCAAACCTGCACTTGTACTTAAAATGCATTCACCTTGATATTGTAATATCATTTTTTTTCCACAAAAAGCAGTATTAAGTTCCTCATCTCATAAACATACTCATTGCATGACAAGATTGATCCAAAGCCCTTCTCATTTCCATTAGGATGAATGATTCTAGTAAGGGTAGCTAACCATGCGGTGAACTCCAACTGCTAACACTGGCAGCTTCAATAACTGAGCCTCCACCCATTGACCTATGCAGAACAAGCATGGCATGTTTTGGTATTAGATGAGGTTGGTATTGAGATGAGGTTCATATTTCAAGTTCTGTTGTCAAAATCAGCTTGTAAAGCCCAATATCCTACAACATGTTTTCTTCTCCCCAAGACAGCACTGATGTAAACAGTTGGACTATACTTTCATAACGTCTCTTGAGCGACAAAATGTTATGGGTCGGTGTTTACTGTACATGCAATATGTGTGTTGTATACTTCTTCACTGCTAGGCAGTATCAGGGTATACACACACAAAAGCAAGTAGACATAGCAACATGCAAGCACACACACACACACACACACACACACACACACAGCTCCACCAACTCTAGGCCACATATTCAGGATTTTGACAACAACTCATAATTCATGGACGTAAATTAAAATCATTTATCGGTTTATCAATCCCTATCATTCCACATCCGCTCTCCTTCACTTGCTCTGTTGTTTTTCACCACTCTCCCCCATTTTTCTCCCCAATTATATCTGGCCAATTACCCCACTCCTCCGAGCCGTCCCCGTCGCTGCTCCACCCCCTCTGCCGATTTGGGGAGGGCTGCAGACTACTACATACTTCCTGTGATACATGTGGTGTCGCCAGCCGCTTCTTTTCACCTGATTGTGAGGAGTTTCGCCAGGGGGACATAGCGCGTGGGAGGATCACGCTATTCCCCCCCAGTTCCCCCTCCCTCCCAAACAGGCGCTCTGACCGACCAGAAGGGGTGCTAGTGCAGCGACCAGGACACATAAGCACATCGGCTTCCCACCCACAAACACGGCCAATTGTGTCTGTAGGGACGCCCGACCAAGCCAGAGGTAAGACGGGGATTCGAACTGGTGATCCCCGTGTTGGTAGACAACGGAATAGACCGCCACACCAGCCGGATGCCCCTCTTTCTCCATTTTCTTCTCTCTCTCTTATCTTTTCTTTCTTCTATCTGTTTTGCTCTCATTTTGGTCTGTGTAACACTCTAGCCCCCTTTCCATCGGACTCATCCCTCTCTGTTTTTCTGCTTCTTGTCTTTTCTCACTCTGATTTTTATCTCTCCTTGCCCCCGTACTCTATGCTTCCTCTCTCGGGTCATTGTATATTTCCCTTGGTGTTCGTATGCAAGATTAGCTCGTGTTGGAGAGCTGGCCCAGTGGTAGAATTAATTGCATCAGAAACTGATAACAGAGACAAGGGTTATGGGGAAGAAGATTACATTTGGCTGGAGCCAGATGAATAGCCTCGGCCAACAACCGGTGCCATCAGTGCCAATGCTAATGTCCGTTCTCCTTCTGCATCCCTGTCTTTTATTACCCTCTTTTGTACCTCTCTCGCCTTTGCGCTAATATTTACTCTGTCAGTATCCCCCTGTCTGTCATCTCCTTCTGCTCCCGCTTTCCCTCCGTTGTTTTAAAATACAGAACACTGTAGCTTACTGTCTGGCAAATTGTGTTATCAATGCACACACACCCACATAGACAGCTACACACACATGCACACAGTCATGTCAATACCCAATCACTGTGTATTAGACAAGTGTGCACAGGCAAGCACACTAAATCGTGTTAACACCAAATTGCAGTGTATTAGACACACACACACACACACACACACACACACACACACACACACACACACACACACACACACACTCAAAACTGTGTTAATACCAAACTGCAATGTCATTCTCCCTCTAACATAAGCTCATGCAAGCACACATGAGCAACGGTGCTAATACCCAGTCACATTATTCTTTATCTCTAACACACACACACACACACACACACACACACACACACACACACACTACGCAGTGTCCCATGCTGTCTTTAGTTACTTGTACTTTAGTTCTTTGATTCAGAGGAGACTGTCTAAAAGAGCAGCTTTGTAATAAGTCTCATCATTAAAATCTCTCTCTAATAGCCGCTCACTCACTACACAGGGTTTTATTACACTGAGGTCTTTGGACAATTTACAATGTCGTCATCATAATGCAACAGAGGGAAAAAAGTTGTTTTTATCATTCACGCTCATTTTTCATTCATTTTCACTCGGGCAATTGATTATCTTTCACTGGGGCAATGAAATATTTTCTATTTGCAAGACCTTTAGACCTTTTCGTAATGACATTGTGCTTTTGCATGTTTTTTTTATTTATCCAACTGTTTAATTCTGCAACACTCCACTGTTTTGGGGCTGCATGCTTAATTTATGATTTAACCACAATCATTAAAGTGCATCGTCTCTTCTCTTATTAAGCCCTGATGTGGAACTGCTTTGTGTCCACTGGTATACACTGGCATAGCTGTCGACATCACTAACGCAGTGATAAATGGAGGTCCATAACTGTGTGATAAAACAAATCTTTACGTCAAGCGTGTTTATGGCACACATTCAAAATCAACCGACATTGACCAAAGTGTTGTGCAATGTCAAATTAAAACAGAGGCACCATGATGTAAAACATCCATAAGCAAAACAGTGGACAAATACAACAGAGCACAGTAACGACAACAAGATGATGCATGAGGTTGGCTCGACTGGGAGGGAATACAGACGGGCTTTTTAAGAAGGATTTAAAAGTTTCAAAACTGATGGAAGACCTACTGTAAAGAGATAGGAAGTTTGTTGCACAGTCTCAGGGCAGCAACAGTAAAAACACAATCCCACTTCACCTTCACTTTAGACTGTGGAGGAGACAAAAGCATCTGGTAGGAGGATCTGAGTGACCCAAAGGTGGAACGAGGGCAAGGGAGGTCACACATAAAAAGGGGGCCAGCCCATGCAGTGCTTTAAAAACAAACACGAAAACCTTAAAATAATTTCCAAATCTAACTGGGAGCCAGTGAAGAGAGGTCAGGACAGGGGTGATGCAGACCCTTTCCTGGTGCTTGTCAGAAGTCTGGCAGCAGCATTTTGGACAAAATGAAGGTCTACATCTGTGTAGAGGGAGTTACAGTAGTCTATGCAGGAGGAGAGTAAGGTCTATGATTTTTTTTCACCAGGTTGTGAAATGAGAGAAGTCCTCTATATCTGAGCTGGAAGAAGATCTGAAGGCTTTTCTTGGCATGATCTTTGAAAACTCCACTCTGTCTCCCTCCCCACACATCCACAATGTTGGAATCATTTTCATCAGCAACCCGTCCTCCTAACAACACGTCAATCAAATCACCAGAAGTGCCTTTTTCCCCAAGTAAAAATCATAGCTCATCTCCGCCCATCACTCTTCTTCTCTGCTGCCAAAACCTTGAGCCATGCCTTCATCACTTCTAGAACTGACTACTGCAATAGCGCTCTCTATGGCTCATCGTCCAAAGTCCTAAACAAACTCCAGTACACCCAGAACTCTGCTGCCCACCTGCTCACCTGCTCCTACTCCCATGACCACATCACCCCTGTCCTCCAGAACCTCCACTGGCTCCCTGTCTCACAACAGATCCAATTCAAAGTCCTTCTCCTCACTCACAAATGCCTCCATAACAAGGCCCCCTCCCACCTCACCGACTTGCTCCACTATTATACTCCTTCCTGCAGTCTTCGCTCCTCTGATGCTAACCTCCTGTCTCCTCCACACAGGACCAAGCACTGGACCTGGGGTGACAGAGCCTTCTCCACAGCTGCCCACTCCCCCTGGAACCCCCTCCCCAAACACATCAGAGACCGCACCAAAATGTTCAAATCATTAATCAAAACTTACCTTTTTAGAATTGCTTTTAATGTGTGATTAACGTTGTGTGTTTTATGTTTTTGTGTTGATTTTATGTTTATTTTATCATATAAAATGTATTTGATTGTTTTGAAAAATGCTGTAAAGTAAAATGTGTTGTTGTTGTTGTTGTTGTTGTTGTTGTTATTATTATTATTATTATTATTACTGTTATTATGGGTGAGTGGATTGAGGTTGTGGGAGATGTTCTTACCTGTGGAGTTAAACAAAATAACTTCAGTCTTATTTCTATGTATAGATTTTCTTGGTATCAAATGCCATCCTGCTTTGGATATCCTTGAAGCATTTATAAAAGTTTTTTGAAGAAAACCTGCCAATGATATTCAAGGGGAGATAGAGCTGGGTGTCATCAGCACAACAATGAAGGAGATTTTGCTTCTGAATAAATGAATTGATGGGAAACAGATATAAACAGAGGAGGACAGGCCCTCAAGATGAATCGTTGGGGAATCCCCACAGGAGATGGGAGTAGAGGAGAAAGAAGGTAAAGATAATAACAGAAAAGGTTCTGCTCCTAATGTCAGAGGCAAACTTTTTTAAGAACACTATTCTGAATGCTAACTCTTGATTGACTGACATAACACAGAAATCATAATCAACTGTGTCAAAGACAGCACTAAGGCCCAACAGAGTCCAAATACCATAATCACCAGAAAAGTTTATCTGGACACAAGGTGTAGTCACAGAAACATTTCATCACTCATCTAAGTGACTTCATCAGTCTCAGCTGACAGCAGGCATCCCCACCCTTATAAAGAAGGATGCACAACAACTGAAACTGGCGATTGGTTTCATATGCAAATGCCGTGGCCATTAGAGTTACAATGGTCTCATGCACTATTTACAGAGGAGATATATATATATATACACACACACACACGTATATATATATATATCTCCATTATCCAAACCGCTTAACCTGCTCAGGGTCACGGGAATGCTGGAGCCTATCCCAGCAGTCATTGTCTCACTCACTCACACACACACACACACACACACACACACACACACACACACACACATACACACATACCTACCTACCTACCTACCTACCTACCTACCTACCTACCTACCTACCTATCTATCTATCTATCTATCTATCTATCTATCTATCTATCTATCTATCTATCTATCTATCTATCTATCTATCTATCTATCTATCTATCTATCTATCTATCTATCCATATATGTGTGTGTGTGTTTCACCAGTTTCTTCACAATAAACCATCACTGAAATATTCCTCATGAACCGAACACATCATGAGACATGATTCCAGCAATGTTGTGCTCTGATCATTGTTTGTTTTTCGTCTTCATTAATTCAGAAGTCGACCACTGCTTTAACAACTGCCCTCCCTCGTCCTTTCCCTAAAAATAGTTTATAGATCTTTGTGCTGAATATAATTCCTAATCCATAGTAATAGTACTATGCATGCAAAACATGCCTGACTGTGGTCTCAAAATAAGAAGTATTCTGTGTTTGAAATGGAAAGGATGCCCATCCTGACACAGTTTCTCTTGTTTACAGTGCAAACTAACTAAAGCAAATCTTTGTCCATGTTTTGTTTTCTACATACTTGAAAGAAAATAATTGAAACTGCATATAGAATAAAAGATAAACTCACCAACTGGCATGTTTTTGTTTTTTTAAGAAGAGTTGCTTAATTACTACTCAAAATATAAGACAAACTGACCTAAGCATAAGATATTTCCTGCAGTTAAGGAAGCTATAACAGATTTCTCCCCTTTATATCCAAATTTGGCACACCAATTCTTGACTATCCCTTTCCATTAGGATCCCACCATTGCTCAGCCCCTGTGGTTGGGAGGGTATGGACTACCAAATGTGTCCACTGAAACACATGGGACCGCCAACTGTTTCTTTTCACCTGTCAGTTGCCGCTCTTCACATTGGAGTGTAACACATGCAAAGAATATATTTTCTGCGGAGCCACCCACTACTGTACAG